>NW_026892881.1:0-206658 GCF_033815535.1 Pezoporus flaviventris | reverse complement strand
TGGTCGGAGCTTGGTCGGGCTTGGGGGGGCGAGTTGTCCGGTCAGCTGGTGCTGAAGTGTTGTATTCTCTTCCCTTGTTATTTCCTTTATCATTATTATCATTGGTGGTAGCCAGTAGTGATCTGTGTTATACCTTAGTTACTAAACTGATCTTATCTCAACCCGTGGGAGTTGCATTCTTTTCGATTCTCCCCTCCGTCCCTCCGGGAGTAGGGGGAGGGAAAGAAGGGGGGGGGGTGAGTGAACGAATTACCTGACTGGGTTTAAACCACGACAAAAAGGAAAAAAACTGATTAAAAAAGATAGAAATTGAGAAAATGGGTTAGAAAAGTTAAATAAAGCAAGCGTTCAAACGACTTAGAAAAGGACAAAAATGGGTTAGAAAAGGAAAAAAATGTCTTTCAAAGGCCTGGAATTTGACAAAAAAGGGTTAGAAAAGGGGAAAATGGCTTAAAATGGGTTAGAAATTCACAAAAATGGGTTAGAAATGGCCAAAAATGACTGAAAACAGGAAAAAATATTTCTCAATTTCTAACCATTTTTAATTTACTTTTCCCCTTTCCTAACCATTTTTGTCACGTTTCTAACCCCTTTTAATCCATTTTTGGCAGTTTTCTATCGTATTTTTGCCACGTTTCAACCCTTGTAAGCTTTTTTTTTTTTTCCCATGCTAATTTTTGCCCAATTCTTTCCTGGTTTCAGAGTTTTTCGCTCATTTCTAACCCATTTTTCCCCATTTCTATCTAATTTAAAACAGTTTTTACCCCATTTGCTATGCATTCTTGTTACTTTCCTAAACGTTTTAAGCCACTTTTGGCCATTACTAACCCTTTTTTTATTTCCATTTTCTAGAGTCTTTTTAAGCATTTTTTTGGTTTCTTTTCCTAACCCAAATTTCTCAATTTATAACCATTTTTAAGTTATTTTTCCCCTTTCCTAACCCATTTTTGTCAGGTTCTAACCCCTTTTAATCCATTTCTGGCCATTTCTATCGTATTTTTGCCACATTTCATCCCGTTTTGAGGCGATTTTTTTCCTTTTCTTATTATTTTTGCCCAATTCTTTCCTGGTTTCAGTGTTTTCCTCCCTTTTTAACCCATTTTTCCCCATTTCTAAGAAATTTAAGCCTATTTTTTCTTGTTTGCTGTGCATTCTTGTTACTTTCTTAAACGTTTTAAGCCACTTTTGGCCATTACTAACCCTTTTTTTATTTCCATTTTCTAAGTCGTTTTAAGCATTTTTTGGTTTCTTTTCCTAACCCAAATTTCTCAATTTCTAACCAATTTTTAAGTTATTTTTCCCCTTTCCTAACCCACTTTTGTCAAGTTCTAACCCCTTTTAATCCATTTTTGGCAGTTTCTATCCTATTTTTGCCACGGTATAACCATTTTAAGCCTGTTTTTTCTTTTTCTTACTATTTTTGCCCAATTCTTTCCTGGTTTCAGTGTTTTTCCTCCCTTTTTAACCCATTTGTCCCCATTTCTATCAAATTTAAACCAGTTTTCCCCCCGTTTGCTATGCATTCTTGTTACTTTCTTAAACGTTTTAAGCCACTTTTGGCCATTACTAACCCTTTTGTTATTTCCATTTTCTAAGTCGTTTTAAGCATTTTTTGGTTTCTTTTCCTAACCCATATTTCTCAATTTCTAACCATTTTTAATTTATTTTTCCCCTTTCCTAACCCATTTTTGTCAAGTTCTAACCCCTTTTAATCCATTTTTGGCAGTTTCTATCCTATTTTTGCCACATTTCAACCCCTTTTAAGATTTTTTTTTCTTTTCCATGCTAATTTTTGCCCAATTCTTTCCTGGTTTCAGAGTTTTTGGCTCATTTCTAACCCATTTTGCCCCATTTCTATCAAATTTAAACCATCTTTTCCCCCGTTTGCTATGCATTCTTTGTTACTTTCTTAAACGTTTTAAGCCACTTTTGGCCATTACTAACCGTTTTTTTATTTCCATTTTCTAAGTCGTTTTAAGCATTTTTTGGTTTTTTTCCTAACCCATATTTCTCAATTTCTAACCATTTTTAAGTTATTTTTCCCCTTTCCTAACCCACTTTTGTCAGGTTCTAACCCCTTTTAAACCATTTTTGGCAGTTTCTATCCAATTTTTGCCACGTTTCAACCCCTTTTCACAGTATCACTGTATGTTAGAGATTGGAAGGGGCCTCGAAAGATCATCTAGTCCAATCCCCCTGCCGGAGCAGGAACACCTAGATAATGTTACACAGGGAATGTGTCCAGGCGGGTTTTGAATGTCTCCAGGGAAGGAGACTCCACAACCTCCCTGGGCAGCCTGTTCCAGTGTTCCGTCACCCTCACTGAGAAGAAGTTTCTTCTCAAGTTTAAGTGGAACCTCTTGTGTTCCAGTTTGTACCCATTACCCCTTGTCCTATCATTGTTTGCCACTTAGTAGACCCTGGCTCCATCCTCATGACACTCCCCCTTTATATATTTATAGACACTTATAAGGTCACCCCTCAGTCTCCTCCTCTCCAAACTATAGAGACCCAGCTCCCTCAGTCTTTCCTCATAAGGGAGATGTTCCACTCCCCTAATCATCTTCGTTGCCCTGCGCTGGACTCTCTCCAGCAGCTCCCTGTCCTTCTTGAACTGAGGGGCCCAGAAATGGACACAATACTCCAGATGCGGTCTCACCAGGGCAGAGTAGAGGGGAAGGAGGACCTCTCTCGACCTACTAACCACCGCCCTTCTAATACACCCCAGGATGCCATTGGCCTTCTTAGCCACAAGGGCACAGTGTTGGCTCATGGTCATCCTGTCGTCCACTAGTACCCCCAGGTCCCTCTCCCCTACACTGCTCTCTAACAGGTCGTTCCCCAACCTATACTGGAACCTGGGGTTGTTCCTGCCCAGATGCAGGACTCTACACTTTCCCTTGTTATATTTCATCAAGTTACTCCATGCCCAACTCTCCAGCCTGTCCAGGTCTCGCTGGATGGCAGCACAGCCTTCTGGCGTGTCAGCCACTCCTCCCAGCTTAGTGTCATCAGCAAACTTGCTGATAGTACACTCAATTCCCTCATCTAAATCATTGATGAATATATTAAATAATACCGGTCCCAGTACTGACCCTTGAGGCACTCCACTAGTTACAGGCCTCCAACTAGACTCAGCCCCATAGACTACAACTCTCTGGCTTCTCTCCTTCAGCCAGTTCGCAGTCCACCTCACTACCTGATCATCCAGTCCACACTTCCTCATTTTAGCCGTGAGGATGCTGTGGGAGACTGTGTCAAATGCTTTGCTGAGGTCAAGGTAGACCACATCCACCGCTCTGCCATCATCCATCCACCGTGTTATTTCCTCATAAAAGGCTAAGAGATTGGTCAAACATGATTTCCCCCTGGTGAAGCCATGTTGACTGCCCCTCATAACCTTCTTATCCTTGATATGCCTTAAGATGGTACCAAGGATAAGGTGTTCCATCACTTTCCCAGGGATGGAGGTGAGGCTGACCGGTCTCTAGTTACCCGGGTCCTCCTTCTTGCCCTTTTGAAGACTGGAGTGACATTTGCTTTCCTCCAGTCCTCAGGCACCTCTCCCGTTTCCCAAGACTTGGTAAAGATGATGGAGAGTGGTCTAGCAATGACTTCCGCCAGTTCCCTCAGCACCCGCGGGTGCATCCCATCTGGACCCATGGATTTATGGATGTCCAGATTGCTCAACTGGTCTCTAACCCATTCCTCATCGACTAAGGCAAACTGCTCCGTCGACCTGACTTCATCTAAGGTCTCAGGGGTACAGGGCTCTTCAGGACTGCCCGCAGCAGAGTAGACAGAGACAAAGAAGGCATTCAGTAACTCTGCCATCTCTTTATCTTCTGTCACCAGGGCACCCATCCCGTTCATCAGTGGGCCTACATTGCCTCTGGTGTTAGTTTTGTCAGCCATGTATTTAAAAAAGGTCTTTTTGCTGTCCTTGACCCTTCTTGCCAGGTTTAATTCTAAGGATGCCTTAGTCCTCCTAGCTGCCTTCCTACATCCTCTAGCAGCAGCCTTATATTCCTCCCAAGTGGCCAGCCCCTCCTTCCATGACCTGTAAACTCTCCTCTTCCACTTGAGCATACCCAGCAATTCCCTATTTAGCCACGCAGGTCTCTTGGCCCTCTTCCTTGACTTCCTACGTGTCGGGATGCTCCGATCTTGAGCACGGAAAAAGCAGTCCTTGAATGTCAACCAACTATCTTGGGCCCCTTTACCTTCAAGCAGCCCTGCCCATGGGATTTCCCCTAGCAATTGCTTGAAAAGGCCAAAGTTTGCCCTGCTAAAGTCCAGGGTTGCAATTCTACTTGGTATTCTACTAGACCTGCCACACAAGATCCTAAACTCCACCATCTCGTGGTCGCTGCAACCAAGGCAGCCCTCAACCCTTACTGCTTCGACCAGATCCTCCTTGTTAGTGAGGATGAGATCCAGCAGCGCTCCTCTCCTGGTCGGCTCATCCACCATTTGCAGGAGGAAGTTATCATCCATACACTGGAGGAACCTCCTGGACTGCGGCTGGGTTGCCGAGTGGTCCTTCCAGCAAACATCAAGGAAGTTAAAATCCCCCACGACGACCACGGCCTGTGACTGTGAGGCCGCTCTCAGCTGCCTGTAGAAGGCCTCGTCAACTTCCTCACCCTGATCCGGTGGTCTGTAACAGACACCTACAACAGTATCCCCCCTGCCAGCCTGCCCCTTAATTCTCACCCACAGACTCTCAACTCGCTCATCATCTGTCCCTGGACAGAACTCGGTGCACTGTAGTTCCTCCCGCACATAAAGAGCAACCCCACCACCCCGCCTGGCTGGCCTGTCTTTCCTGAAAAGGACATAGCCTTCCATGACTATATTCCAGTCATGTGAGCTGTCCCACCACGTCTCTGTAATTGCCACCAGATCATAATCTCCTGACTTAACACAGGTTTCCAACTCCTCCTGCTTATTTCCCATGCTGCGCGCATTGGTGTACAGGCATTTCAGGGAGCGAGCTGAGCACACCGATTTCACCCTAGGATTGTAGGAGGCCTTCCAGTCTTCATTAATTCTGGAGCGCTGCCCCACTGGGGCAAGCCCAGCTACAACCCCATCCCCCTTCGAATCTAGTTTAAAGCTCTCCAAATGAGCCCTGCTAATTCGTGCCCCAGCATCCTTTTCCCTCTGTGAGACAAAAATTTTCTCATTTGTCATTGCCCACTTTTTGTCAAGTTCTAACCCCTTTTAATCCATTTTTGGCAGTTTCTATCCTGTTTTTGCCAGGTTTCAACCCCATGTAAGCTTTTTTTTCCTTTTCCTGCTAATTTTTGCCCAATTCTTTCCTGGTTTCAGAGTTTTTCGCTCATTTCTAACCCATTTTTCCCCCATTTCTATCACATTTAAATGGGTTTTACCTCCGTTTGATATGCATTCTTGTTACTTTCTTCAACGTTTTAAGCCACTTTTGGCCATTACTAACCCTTTTTTTATTTCCATTTTCTAAGTCGTTTTAAGCATTTTTGGATTTATGTTTCTAACCCATATTTCTCAATTTCTAACCATTTTTAAGTTATTTTTCACCTTTCCTAACCCACTTTTGTCAAGTTCTAACCACTTTTAAACCATTTCTGGCCATTTCTATCGCATTTTTGCCACATTTCAACCCGTTTTAAGGCTTTTTTTTTTTTTTCTTGCTATTTTTTGCCCAATTCTTCCTGGTTTCAGAGTTTTTCCTCCCTTTTTAAGCCATTTTTCCCCATTTCTATCAAATTTAAGCCTATTTTTTCCCGTTTGCTATGCATTCTTGTTACTTTCTTAAACGTTTTAATCCACTTTTGGACATTACTAACCCTTCTTTTATTTCCATTTTCTAAGTCGTTTTAAGCATTTTTTTGTTTCTTTTTCTAACCCATATTTCTCAATTTCTAACCATTTTTCAATTATATTTCCCCTTTCCTAACCCATTTTTGTCAAGTCTAACCCCGTTTAAGATATTTTTGGCAGTTTCTATCATATTTTTGCCACGTTTATACACATTTTAATCTTTTTTTTTCCTTTTCTTACTATTTTTCCCAATTCTTTCCTGTTTTCAGGCTTTTTTGTCCATTTATAACTCTTTTTTGCCCATTTCTAACAAATTTAAGCCTTTTTCCTCCCGTTTCTTACGCTATCTTGTCACTTTCATAGATGTTTTAAGCCACTTTTGCCCATTTCTAACCCATTTTTGCCCATTTCTAAGGTATTTTAAGCCTTTTTTCATTTTCTTTTCTAACTCTTTTGTCAATTTCTTACCACTTTTAAGGCTTTTTTGGCTATTTCTAAACAAATTTTGACATTTCCATCCTCTTTCTGCCCATTTGAAACTAATTTGAAGCCATTTTTGGGCATTTCTATTGTATTTTTGCCACGTTTCAACCCGTTTTAAGGCTTTTTTTCCTTTTCTTGCTAATTTTTGCCCAATTCTTTCCTGGTTTCAGAGTTTTTCCTTCCTTTTTAACCCATTTTTCCCCATTTCTATCAAATTTAAGCCTATTTTTTTCCCTTTTGCTATGCATTCTTGTTACTTTCTTAAACATTTTAAGCCACTTTTGGCCATTACTAACCCTTTTTTTATTTCCCTTTTCTAAGTCGTTTTAAGCATTTTTTGGTTTCTTTTTCTAACCCATATTTCTCAATTTCTAACCATTTTTCAGTTAGAAGAGGGACATCTCTCCTCTGCTGTCCTCTCCTCTCTTCTTCTTTCAGGATAAATGAGAGGAGAGAGGAGAGAAGAGAGAAGAGGGAAGGAGAGGAGAGGATTGGAGAGGAGAAATGAGAGGAGAGGACAGGAGAGGGGAGAGGGGAGCGGGGAGAGAGAGAGGAGGGGGAAAAGAGAGGGAACAGGAGGGGAGGAGAAGAGAGGAGAGGAGAAATGAGTGAAGGGAGGGGAGGAGAGGAGAGGTGTAGAGGTGAGCGGAGAGGAGAGCGGAGTGGAGCAGAGAGGAGAGGGAGGAGAAAAAAGGAGAGGAGAGAATAGAAGAAGGAGAGGAGAGGAGAGGAGAGAAGAGGTCAGAGGAGAGGACAGAGGAGGGGAGGACAGAAGAGAGGAGAGGAGTGGAGAGGAGAGGAGAGCCAAGGAGAGCCGAAGAGAGCCGAGGAGAGGAGAGAACAGAATAGAGGAGAGGAGAGAAGAGAGGAGAGGAGAGGAGAGGACAGAAGAAAGGAAAAGAGAGGAGAGGAGCGGAGCGGAGAGGAGAGGAGAGGGGAAGAGACTAGGAGAGAGGAGAGGGAGAGAGAAGGAGACTAGGAGAGAGGAGAGGAGGGGAGAGAGAAGAGGCTAGGAGAGGGGAGAGGAGAGGGAAGATGCTAGGAGAGAGGCGAGGAAGGAGAGGAGAGAGTAGTACAGGAGAAATGAGAGGAGAGAAGAGGGAAGAGGGAAGGAGAGAGGAGAGGATTGGAGAGGAGAAATGAGAGGAGAGTACAGGAGAGGGGAGAGGGGAGAGGAGAGAGGATAGAGGAAAAGAGAAGGGAGAGGATGAGAGGGAGGAGAGGAGAAGAGAAATGAGAGAAGGGAGGGGAGGAGAGGAGAGTTGAAGAAGAGAGCGGAGAGGAGAGAGGAGAGGAGCGAAGAGGGCAGGAGAAAAAAGGAGAGGAGAGAATAGAAAGGAGAGGAGAGGAAGAGGAGAGAAGAGGACAGAGGAGAGGACAGAGGATGGGATGACAGGAGAGAGGAGAGGAGAGGAGCGGAGAGGGCAGGAGAAAAAAGGAGAGGAGAGAATAGAAGAAAGGAGAGGAGAGGAAGAGGAGAGGAGATAAGAGGACAGAGGAGAGGACAGAGGATGGGAGGACAGAAGAGAGGAGAGGAAAGGGGAGGGGAGGGGAGAGGAGAGGAGAGAGAACAGAATATAGAGGAGAGGAGGGGAGAGTGGATCGGAGGGAAGAGTGGAGAAGAGATGAGAGAATAGAGGAGAGGAGAGGAGAAAAGACAGTATAGAGGAGAGAATAAAGGAGAGGAGGGAAGTGAGGGGAGGAGATGAGAGAATAGAAAAAATGAGAGGTGAGGTGAGGTGAGGTGAGGAGAGGAGAGGACAGGAGCAGAGAAGTGAGGAGAGGAGAGGAGAGATTATAGAGGAGAGGAGGGAAAAGAAGAGAGGAGAGGAGGGAAGAGAAGAGAGTAGAGAAGAGAATAGAGAAGAAGAGAGGAGAGGACAGGAGAGAGAGAGGAGAATATCGAGGAGAGGATGGAAGAGAGGTGAGGAGGGAAGAGAGTAGAGAAGAGAATAGAGAAGAAGAGAGGAGAGGACAGGAGAGGAGAGAGGAGAATATCGAGGAGAGGATGGAAGAGAGGTGAGGAGGGAAGAGAAGAGAGTAGAGAAGAGAATAGAGAAGAAGAGAGGAGAGGACAGGAGAGGAGAGAGGAGAATATCGAGGAGAGGATGGAAGAGAGGTGAGGAGGGAAGAGAAGAGAGTAGAGAAGAGAATAGAGAAGAAGAGAGGAGAGGACAGGAGAGGAGAGAGGAGAATATCGAGGAGAGGAGAGAATAGAGGAGAGAGGAGAAGAGAGGTGTATACAGAAGTGAAGAGATGAGAATATCGAGGAGAGGAGAGAATAGAGGAGAGAGGAGAAGAGAGGAGTATATAGGAGAGGAGAGGACAGGAGAGGAGAGAATAGAGGAAAGGAGAGGACAGGAGAGAAGAGAGGAGAGAGGAGAGGAGAGAAGAGAATATGGAGGAGGGGAGGGGAGAGAGAAGAGGCAAGAGTGGAGAGGAGATGAGAGAAGAGAGGAGAGGAAAGGAGAGGAGAGGGGAGGAGAGGAGAGGAGAAGAGAGGAGAGGAGAGGAGAGGAGAGGAGAGAGGAGAGGGGAGAGGAGAGGTATGGAGAGGAGAGGTATGGAGGGGGGAGGAGAGAATATAGAGGAGAGGAGAGAATAGAGGAGAGGAGGGAAGAGAGGAGAGGAGATAACAGAATAGAGAAGAAGGGAGGAGAGGAGACAGAGGAGATGAGAGGAGAGGAGATGAGAGGAGAGGAGAGAATAGAGGAAAGGAGAGGACAGGATAGAGGAGAGAAGAGAAGAGAGGAGAGAAGAGAATATAGAGGAGGGGAGGGGAGAGAGGACAGGAGGGAAGAGTGGAGAGGAGAGGGGAGAAGAGATTATAGAGGAGCGGAGGGGAGAGAGGAGAGGAGGGAAAAGTGGAGAGGAGATGAGAGAAGAGAGGAGAGGAGAGCAGAGAACAGAGGAAAGGAGAGGACAGGATAGAGGAGAGGAGAGAAGGGAGAAGGGGACAGAAGAAAGGAAAAGAGAGGAGAGGAGAGGAGAAATGAGAGGAGAGGAGAGAGAAGAGACTAGGAGAGAGGAGAGAGAGAGAAGAGACTAGGAGAGAGGAGATAAGAGAGAAGAGACTAGGAGAGAGGAGAGGAGAGAGAAGATGCTAGGAGAGAGGAGAGGAAGGAGAGGAGAGGATAGTACATGAGAAATGAGAGGAGAGGAGAGAGAAGAGGGAAGGAGAGAGGAGGAAAGGATTGGAGAGGAGAAATGAGAGGAGAGGACAGGAGATGGGAGAGGTGAGAGGATAGAGGAAAAGAGAGGGGAGAGGAGGGGAGGGGAGGAGAGGAGAAATGAGAGGTAGAAATTCACAAAAACGAGTAGAAATGGCCAAAAATGACTGAAAACAGGAAAAACGGGGCAAAAACTAGTAAGAAAAGGAAAATGGCTTCAAAAGGGTTGGAATTTGACAGAAACAGCTTAGAAAAGGAAAAAATAGCTTTAAAAGGGTTAGAAATTGAGAAAAATGGGTTAGAAAAGGAAAAAAAATGCTAAAAAATTGTTAGAAATTGACAAAAATGGGTTTGAAAAAAAAAAAGCCTCCAAAAGGCTTACAAATGGAGAAAAAAGGGTTAGAAAAGAGGAAAAAACTGCTAAAAAATAGTTAGAAAAGGACAAAAATGTTTTAGAAAAGGAAAGAAATGTCTTCCAAAGGGCTGGAATTTGACAAAAAAGAGTTAGAAAAGGGGAAAATGGCTTAAAATGCGTTAGAAATTCACAAAAATGGGTTAGAAATGGCCAAAAATGACTGAAAACAGGAAAAAAAGGGGCAAAAACTAGTAAAAAGAGAAAAATGGCTTAGAACCCTTTGAAACTTGCCAAAGATACGATAGAAATGTCAAAAAATGGCTTTAAATTAGTTTCAAAGGGGATTGAATAGGCAAAAATTGCTTAGAAATAGCCAAACACGGCTCAAAAGCGTTGAGAAATTGTCCTGGGTTCAGCAGTAGCAGTCATTTTTTCTCCTTCTTGGTAGCTGGTGCAGTGCAGTGTTTTGACTTTCAGCTCGGGAACAGAGCTGATAGCGATGTTTTGGTTTGGCCAAGGACTTTGTGAGCCTCATGCTCTGCCAGGGTGGAGGGGAAGCCAGGAGGAAGCAGAGACAGGACACCTGACCCAAACTGACCAAAGAGGTATTCCATACCACAGCACGTCATGCCCAGGATGTAACTGGGAGTTAGCCGGAAGGGCGGGGAGACGGCAGGGTTGGAGGATGTATCGGTCGGAGCTTGGTCGGGCTTGGGGGGCGAGTTATCAGTCAGCGGGTGGTGAGGTGTTGTATTCTCTTCCCTTGTTATTTCCTTTATCATTATTATCATTGGTGGTAGCAGTAGTGATTTGTGTTATACCTTAGTTACTAAACTGTTCTTATCTCAACCCGTGGGAGTTGCATTCTTTTGATTCTCCTCTCCGTCCCTCCGAGAGCAGGGGGAGGGCAAGAAAGGGGGGGAAGTGAGCGAACGAATTACCTGATTGGGTTTAAACCACGACAGTTCTTTTTGGCGCCCAACGTGGGGCACGAAGGGTTGAGATAACGACAGATCTGACTGGATTAAATAGTCATTCATCACAATGACGATTTATTGGCTCTCAGAGTTGTTTCTCTTGATCTCACAGCTTCAGAATGTTGTAACTTACGTAGAGCCGGTATTTGCTGTGTTAGTGTTTATCAAGTGTGGGGCCTGGGCTAAGGTTCTTGTCTCACTGTGCTTTATGGCAATGGCTTGTAATATGGGCGGGCTCCAGCAGCAGGGCGGGACGGACGTGGCCGTGGACTTGTACCTGGCCGTCCGGCTGCTCTTCACCGTCCGGGCCCTCGCCCTACTCTCCATCTTCGTGAGGCTGCGGGGAACTGAGGGGGAGCGGTCCCGGGAGCCGGCGGCTGCTGAAGCGGCCCGGGAGAGCGGCCCCGGGGACCAAGCGGTGGCGGGAGCGGGGCCGGAGGCCGCCAGGGGATGGCTGCTGGTGGAGGAGGTCGGGGAGATCGAGGAGCAGAAGGAAGCGGCTGCCGAGCAGCGGGAGAAGGCGGCGGAGGAGCCGAGCCCCGCGGAAGAGCCGAGCCCCGCGGAGGAGCCGAGCCCCGCGGAGGAGCCCAGCTCTGCGACGGCCGAAAGCATTCCCCGGAAGCCGCCCGCCGAGCCCCAGGAGGATGCAGGAGACCACGCAGCATTTCCCAGCAAGGCAGAGGAGGAAGATCTGGACTCCGGAAAAGAGAAGCTGGTGGTGGGAGAGCCGGCAAGCACAGCAGCTACACCAGCCCCAGTGACAAGTACAGCAGCATCAACTGAGAGTTCTGAAGGTTTTGAATGGGCTTTGGGTATCCTTGGGACCTGCCTGCTGATTGTGATGGGGATCAGCATGTTGGCACACACACAGACTGTGTTCTACCCACAACCATTTTGTCTGATCTCAAAAGTTAAGCAGAGTCAGGTTTGGGTCTTGTCTGGGGTTAGACAACAATATAGGGGGACCAAGAGATTTTCCCCAAGGCTGGAGAGTCATGAGTGGCAGGGTGTGTGGGACAGTATGGGCAAGTATCTAGTCCACTGGGCCCCTCCAGTGCTTTGGAAGCGTCGGAGGTGGAAGGCAGCTGCATGGAGTCCCCAGCAGCAAGCTGCAGAAACTGCTTAAGGGGACAGTGAATTATTTTAGGCCTGGTGGGCCCATGGCACTTCAGGCCATCAGAGCAGAGATGCAACACAGAGATGGACTCATGATCGAGGGGTGGACTTAGCAATGGATACTATTGCCCAGGTTATTCACGAGTGTGAACACTGCACACAGTCTCTCCTGCTCTGGAAGACTGTTACAAGAGATGGAGCCTGACATCAGGGACCAGATGGACTCAGCAGCTTTATAGGGACTGGTCCATGCACTAAGATAAGAGTGCACTGAAATAAGAGTGATGGTATATTGAAATGTGGGATCTGAGCATGACGTGAATGGTATGGAATAAGGGGTGGATAATGTCCTGGGTTCAGCAGTAGCAGTCATGTTTCTCCTCCTTGGTAGCTGGTGCAGTGCAGTGTTTTGACTTTCAGCTCGGGAACAGAGCTGATAGCGATGTTTTCGTTTGGCCAAGGACTTTGCGAGCCTCATGCTCTGCCAGGGAGGAGGGGAAGCTAGGAGGAAGCAGAGACAGGACACCTGACCCAAACTGACCAAAGAGGTATTCCATACCGCAGCACGTCATGCCCAGGATGTAACTGGGAGTCAGCCGGAAGGGCGGAGGGACTGCAGGGTTGGAGGAGGTATGGGTCGGAGCTTGGTCGGGCTTGGGGGGCGAGTTGTCGGTCAGCTGGTGCTGAAGTGTTGTATTCTCTTCCCTTGTTATTTCCTTTATCATTATTATCATTGGTGGTAGCAGTAGTGATTTGTGTTATACCTTAGTTACTAAACTGATCTTATCTCAACCCGTGGGAGTTGCATTCTTTTCGATTCTCCCCTCCGTCCCTCCGGGAGTAGGGGGAGGGAAAGAAGGGGGGGGGGTGAGTGAACGAATTACCTGACTGGGTTTAAACCACGACAAAAAGGAAAAAAACTGCTTAAAAAAGATAGAAATTGAGAAAATGGGTTAGAAAAGTTAAATAAAGCAAGCGTTCAAACGACTTAGAAAAGGACAAAAATGGGTTAGAAAAGGACAAAAATGTCTTCCAAAGGCCTGGAATTTGACAAAAAAGGGTTAGAAAAGGGGAAAATGGCTTAAAATGGGTTAGAAATTCACAAAAATGGGTTAGAAATGGCCAAAAATGACTGAAAACAGGAAAAAATATTTCTCAATTTCTAACCATTTTTAATTTATTTTTCCCCTTTCCTAACCCATTTTTGTCACGTTCTAACCCCTTTTAATCCATTTTTGGCAGTTTCTATCCTATTTTTGCCACGTTTCAACCCCTTTTAAGATTTTTTTTTTCTTTTCTTGCTAATTTTTGCCCAATTCTTTCCTGGTTTCAGAGTTTTTTGCTCATTTCTAACCCATTTTTCCCCATTTCCATCAAATTGAAACCTGTTTTGTCCCCGTTTGCAATGCATTCTTGTTACTTTCTTAAAAGTTTTAAGCCACTTTTGGCCATTACTAAGCCTTTTTTATTTCCATTTCTAAGTCGTTTTAAGTATTTTTTGGTTTCTTTTCCTAACCCGAATTTCTCAATTTCTAACCATTTTTAATTTATTTTTCCCCTTTCCTAACTTACTTCTGTCAAGTTCTAACCCCTTTTAAACCATTTCTGGCCATTTCTATCGCATTTTTGCCACATTTCAACCCGTTTTAAGGCTTTTTTTTCCTTTTCTAGCTAATTTTTGCCCAATTCCTTCCGAGTTTCAGAGATTTTCGCTCATTTCTAACCCATTTTCCCCCATTTCTATCTAATTTAAAACGGTTTCCCCCCCATTTGCTATGCATTCTTGTTACTTTCTTAAACGTTTTAAGCCACTTTTGGCCATTTCTAACCCTTTTTTATTTCCATTTTTTAGAGTCTTTTTAAGCATTTTTTTGGTTTCTTTTCCTAACCCAAATTTCTCAATTTCTATCCATTTTTAAGTTATTTTTCCCCTTTCCTAATCCATTTTTGTCAAGTTCTAACCCCTTTTAATCCATTTCTGGCCATTTCTATCGTATTTTTGCCACTTTTCAGCCCGTTTTGAGGCGATTTTTTCCTTTTCTTACTATTTTAGCCCAATTCTTTCCTGGTTTCAGTGTTTTTCCTCCCTTTTTAACCCATTTTTCCCCATTTCTAAGAAATTTAAGCCTATTTTTTCCAGTTTGCTGTGCATTCTTGTAACTTTCTTAAACGTTTTAAGCCACTTTTGGCCATTGCTAACCCTTTTTTTATTTCCATTTTCTAAGTCGTTTTAAGCATTTTTTGGATTCTTTTCCTAACCCAAATTTCTCAATTTCTAACCATTTTTAAGTTATTTTTCCCCTTTCCTAACCCACTTTTGTCAAGTTCTAACCCCTTTTAATCCATTTTTGGCAGTTTCTATCCTATTTTTGCCACGTTATAAACCATTTTAAGCCTGTTTTTTCCTTTTCTTACTATTTTTGCCCAATTCTTTCCTGGTTTCAGTGTTTTTCCTCCCTTTTTAACCCATTTGTCCCCATTTCTATCAAATTTAAACCAGTTTTCCCCCCGTTTGCTATGCATTCTTGTTACTTTCTTAAACGTTTTAAGCCACTTTTGGCCATTGCTAACCCTTTTTTTATTTCCATTTTCTAAGTCGTTTTAAGCATTTTTTGGTTTCTTTTCCTAACCCAAATTTCTCAATTTCTAACCATTTTTAAGTTATTTTTTCCCCTTTCCTAACCCACTTTTGTCAAGTCCTAACCCCTTTTAATCCATTTTTGGCAGTTTTTATCCTATTTTTGCCACGTTTCAACCTCTTGGAAGATTTTTTTTTTTTTCTTTTCTTGCTAATTTTTGCCCAATTCTTTCCTGGTTTCAGAGTTTTTCGTTCATTTCTAACTCATTTTTCCCCATTTCTATCAAATTGAAACCTGTTTTCCCCCCGTTTGCTATGCATTCTTGTCACTTTCTTAAACGTTTTAAGCCACTTTTGGCCATTACTAACCCTTTTTTTATTTCCATTTTCTAAGTCGTTTTAAGCATTTTTTGGTTTCTTTTCCTAACCCACATTTCTCAATTTCTAACTATTTTTAATTTATTTTTCCGCTTTCCTAACCCACTTTTGTCAAGTTCTAACCCCTTTTAGACCATTTTTGGCAGTTCCTATCCTATTTTTGCCACGTTTCAACCCCTTTTAAGAATTTTTTCTCTTTTCTTGCAAATTTTTGCCCAATTCTTTCCTGGTTTCACAGTTTTTCGCTCATTTCTAAGCCATTTTTTCCCATTTCTATCAAATTGAAACCTGTTTTCCCCCGTTTGATATGCTTTCTTGTTACTTTCCTAAACGTTTTAAGCCACTTTTGGCCATTGCTAAAAAAAAAAGCCTTACAAAGGTTTGGAATTTGTCAAAAAAAGCTTAGAAAAGGAAAGAATGACTTTAAAAGGGTTAGAAATTGAGAAAAATGGGTTAGAAAAGGAAAAAAAACTGCTTAAAAAAGAAATTAAGAAAAATCGGTTAGAAAAGTTAAATAAAGCAAGCATTCAAATGACTTAGAAATGGACAAAAATGGGTAGGAAAAGGAAAAAAATGTCTTCCAAAGGGCTGGAATTTGACAAAAAAGGGTTAGAAAAGGGGAAAATGGCTTAAAATGCGTTAGAAATTCACAAAAATGGGTTAGAAATTGCCAAAAATGACTGAAAACAGGAAAAAATGGGGCAAAACCCAGTAAGAAAAAGAGAAAAATGGCTTACAACCTTTTGAAACTTGCCAAAGATACGATAGAAATGGCCATAAATGGCTTTCAATGAGTTTCAAATGGGCACAAAGGGGATTGAAAAGGCAAAAATTGCTTAGAAATAGCCAAACACGGCTTAAAAGCATTGAGAAATGGACAAAAATGGTTCAGAAAAGGAAATGAAAAAAAGGCTTCAAACGACTTAGAGATGTGCAAAAAGGGGTTAGAAAAGGAAAAAAACTTCTAAAAAAATGGTTAGAAATTGACAAAAAAGGGTCGCAAAAGAAAAAAAAGCCTTACAAAGGGTTGGAATTTGACAAAAACAGCTTAGAAAAGGAATGAATGGCTTTAAAAGGGTTAGAAATTGAGAAAAATGGGTTAGAAAAGAAAAAAAACTGCTTAAAAAAGATAGAAATTGAGAAAATGGGTTAGAAAAGTTAAATAAAGCAAGCATTCAAACGACTTAGAAATGGGCAAAAATGGGTAGGAAAAGGAAAAAAAAGTCTTCCAATGGGCTGGAATTTGAGAAAAAAAAAAGGGTTAGAAAAGGGGAAAATGGCTTAAAATGCGTTAGAAATTCACAAAAATGGGTTAGAAATGGCCAAAAATGACTGAAAACAGGAAAAAATGGGACAAAAACTCGTAAGAAGAAGAGAAAAATGGCTTAGAACCTCTGAAACTTGCCAAAGATATGATAGAAATGGCCATAAACGGCTTTAAATGAGTTTCAAATGGGCGCAAAGGGGATTGAAAAGGCAAAAATTGCTTAGAAATAGCCAAACACGGCTTAAAAGCATTGAGAAATTGACAAAAATGGTTCAGAAAAGGAAATGAAAAAAAGGCTTCAAACGACTTAGAGATGGGCAAAAAGGGGTTACAAAAGGAAAAAAACTTCTAAAAAATGGTTAGAAATTGACAAAAAAAGGGTCACAAAAGAAAAAAAAAAGCCTTAGAAAGGGTTGGAATTTCACAAAAACGGCTTAGAAAAGGAATGAATGGCTTTAAAAGGGTTAGAAATTGAGAAAAATGGGTTAGAAAAGGAAAAAAACTGCTTAAAAAGGATAGAAATTGAGAAAATGGGTTAGAAAAGTTAAATAAAGCAAGCATTCAAATGACTTAGAAATGGGCAAAAATGGGTTGGAAAAGGGAAAATAACTGCTAAAAAACAGTTAGAAAAGGACAGAAATGGGTTAGAAAAGGACAAAAACGTCTTCCAAAGGGCTGGAATTTGACAAAAATGAGTTAGAAAGAAGAAAATGGCTTAAAACGGGTTAGAAATTCACAAAAATGGGTTAGAAATGGCCAAAAATGACTGAAAACAGGAAAAAAATGGGGCAAAAACTAATAAGAAAAGGAAAAAACTGGCTTAAAACCCTTCGAAATTTGCCAAAGATACGATAGAAATGTCCAAAAATGGCTTTAAATTAGTTTCAAAGGGGATTGAAAAGGCAAAAATTGCTTAGAAATAGCCAAACACTGCTTAAAAGCGTTGAGAAATGGACAAAAATGGTTCAGAAAAGAAAATCAAAAAAGGCTTCAAACGACTTAGAGATGGGCAAAAAGGGGTTACAAAAGGAAAAAACTTCTAAAAAATTGTTAGAAATTCACAAAAAAAGGGTCACAAAAGAAAAAATCATTACAAAGGGTTGGAATTTGACAAAAACAGCTTAGAAAAGGAAAGAATGGCTTTAAAAGTGATAGAAATTGAGAAAAATGGGTTAGAAAAGAAAAAAAACTGCTTAAAAAAGATAGAAATTGAGAAAATGGGTGAGAAAAGTTAAATAAAGCAAGCATTCAAACGACTTAGAAATGGGGTAAAATGGGTTGGAAAAGGGAAAAAAACTCCTAAAAATAGTTAGAAAAGGAAAAAAATGTCTTCCAAAGGGCTGGAATTTGAGAAAAAAGGGTTAGAAAAGGGGAAAATGGCTTAAAATGCGTTAGAAATTCACAAAAATGGGTTAGAAATGGCCAAAAATGACTGAAAACAGGAAAAAATGGGGCAAAAACCAGTTAGAAAAAGAGAAAAATGGCTTAGAACCTTTTGAAACTTGCCAAAGATACGATAGAAATGGCCAAAAATGTCTTTCCATGAGTTTCAAATGGGCACAAAGGGGATTGAAAAGGCAAAAATTGCTTAGAAATAGCCAAACACGGCTTAAAAGTATTGAGAAATGGACAAAAATGGTTCAGAAAAGGAAATGAAAAAAAGGCTTCAAACGACTTAGAGATGGGCAAAAAGGGGTTAGAAAAGGAAAAAACTTCTAAAAAAATGGTTAGAAATTGACAAAAAAGGGTCACAAAAGAAAAAAAAGCCTTACAAAGGGTTGGAATTTGACAAAAACAGCTTAGAAAAGGAATGAATGGCTTTAAAAGGGTTAGAAATTGAGAAAAATGGGTTAGAAAAGGAAAAAAACTGCTTAAAAAAGATAGAAATTGAGAAAATGGGTTAGAAAAGTTAAATAAAGCAAGCATTCAAACGACTTAGAAAAGGACAAAAATGGGTTAGAAAAGGAAAAAAATGTCTTCCAAAGGGCTGGAATTTGACAAAAAAGGGTTAGAAAAGGGGAAAATGGCTTAAAATGCGTTAGAAATTCAGGAAAATGGTTAGAAATGGCCAAAAATGACTGAAAACAGGAAAAAATGGGGCAAAACCCAGTAAGAAAAAGAGAAAAATGGCTTAGAACCTTTTGAAACTTGCCAAAGATACGATAGAAATGGCCATAAATGGCTTTAAATGAGTTTCAAATGGGCACAAAGGGGATTGAAAAGGCAAAAATTGCTTAGAAATAGCCAAACACGGCTTAAAAGCATTGAGAAATGGACAAAAATGGTAAAGAAAAGGAAATGAAAAAAAGGCTTCAAACGACTTAGAGATGGGCAAAAAAGGGTTAGAAAAGGAAAAAACTTCTAAAAAATGGTTAGAAATTGACAAAAAAGCGTCACAAAAGCAAAAAAAGCCTTTGAAAAGGTTGGAATTTGACAAAAACAGCTTAGAAAAGGAATGAATGGCTTTAAAAGGGTTAGAAATTGAGAAAAATGGGTTAGAAAAGGAAACAAACTGCTTAAAAAAGATAGAAATTGAGAAAATGGGTTAGAAAAGTTAAATAAAGCAAGCATTCAAACGACTTAGAAAAGGACAGAAATGGGTTAGAAAAGGAAAAAAATGTCTTCCAAAGGGCTGGAATTTGAGAAAAAAAGGGTTAGAAAAGGGGAAAATGGCTTAAAATGCGTTAGAAATTCACAAAAATGGGTTAGAAATGGCCAAAAATGACTGAAAACAGGAAAAAATGGGGCAAAAGCTAGTAAGAAAAAGAGAAAATTGCTTAGAAACTTTTGAAACTTGCCAAAGATACGATAGAAATGGCCAAAAATGGCTAAAAATGGCTTTAAATGAGTTTCAAATGGGCACAAAGGGGATTGAAAAGGCAAAAATTGCTTAGAAATAGCCAAACACGGCTTAAAAGCATTGAGAAATGGACAAAAATGGTTCAGAAAAGGAAATGAAAAAAAGGCTTCAAACGACTTAGAGATGGGCAAAAAGGGGTTAGAAAAGGAAAAAACGTCTAAAAAAATGGTTAGAAATTGACAAAAAAGGGTCACAAAAGAAAAAAAAGCCTTACAAAGGGTTGGAATTTGACAAAAACAGCTTAGAAAAGGAATGAATGGCTTTAAAAGGGTTAGAAATTGAGAAAAAAATGGGTTAGAAAAGGAAAATAACTGCTTAAAAAAGATAGAAATTGAGAAAATGGGTTAGAAAAGTTAAATAAAGCAAGCATTCAAACGACATAGCAAAGGACAAAAATGGGTTAGAAAAGGAAAAAAAATGTCTTCCAATGGGCTGGAATTTGACAAAAAAGGGTTAGAAAAGGGGAAAATGGCTTAAAATGGGTTAGAAATTCACAAAAAATGGGTTAGAAATTGTAAGCGGCGAGGAGAAGCACACAGGCCAACCCAATATGGGTGATAAGCAACTTCTACTTTATTTGTGACGCAGTTCACACATATATAGGAGTGGTATTCAGCCACTCCTTCTTGGCATAACAGTATTGGTTAGCCCCCACAGCTTCCTCCACATTCTCCTCCCAGGTCCCGTCTCTGGCTACCTGTGGGGGCCACCCCCTGCCTTGCTTGCACAGTCCTCCAGAACTCTATGGTTCTGCTCTTAAGAGTCATTCTGCAACAATTCCCCCCTTTTTCTTTGTGCAAGCAAGGCATTATGGGTTATTCTGTTCACCTGTTTTATCACACAACTATAAACAAGTCTAATAGCTACGATGATTAATCTAACTATGATACACAAATGCAATACTTTAAACAGCAGTGTTTGACTCAACCTGTAATGCCCTGTGAAGACAACCATCTAGTTATTCTTAGGATATTGCTCATTTACTATTGCTGGGTAAGCTGAGCCAGGGTTCTCAGCTGTGAGTGCATCGAATTAACATAATCAGAGAGACTCATACAACACATTCCATCAAACTCTTCACATCCATGTCCCTGTTCCAACAACAAAAGGTTCTGCAGTGTTGCATGTCTCACAGAGTCAACATTAAAACAAATCAGAAATTGCCTTCCATGTAGAATTGTCTGCTTAGCAACTCAGCAACCCAGTCTGCTTAGTTGAGCCAAGGCCCCAGCTGAAGCACTTACAGTGATTTGGCATATTATGATTGGATACATGTTTTGAAGACCCTTAGTGACTAACATATAATTGGTTAAACACAGGTGTGAGAACTCAACCTTGAAAGCTTGCCAACAGTCCACAGTTCTCATTAACTTGGTGAATTCCAGCCTCTTATCTTGCTTGCTTAAGCTTCTTCAGGCCTCTCATGGCCTTGCTGTATCTTTCAGGACTATTCAAAGTTTATGTACCAATTATGCATTCTCCTGTGAGAACACTGTCTCCACATCTTCCCCCTTTTTTTTTTTATCCAGTAACAAATCGCTACTACAGCAAGGCACACACACATTTACATTAGCAGAGTAACTATTACAGGGTGCAGCAGCATGTTGAAGATGCTGATGGCAGTGAAGGACTAGCCAAAGAAATTTCTTACCAGTGGAATTCTCCCCCCTCTTAATTTGTTCCATCACCTGCTTTATAACACTACCATTGTATTAAAATTTTTCTAGCTTTTGCCTTAGCATTTTCTAGCAGCTACTGCAAATTTCCATACTCTAACATCTCTTTTACAAGTGACAAATCTATACAATACAAGGTGCAGTTTCTTATTAGCAACTAGCTAGTAAATACAGGTGGTTTTATACACAAAATCACAACCTCTAATAATAGCTACTTTACAAGCACACATATTCAGGATGTTACTTTTCAGTTGCCCCCAAGTGATGTTTTGCAGTTATTTGTTCTTTCTCTTCCTCTATCTCATTCTGCTTGGGGTAATCACGGTCAGCTCCTGTAGCTGAGGCATCAGGTTTATCCATTCGTCTGTCCAGCTCATGGCAGGGCTTCACAAACTTTGCAGACAGTCACCATGGACCTGTAGGCAGGAGGACACAAATATACCCCCTCCCCCAGGTTATCAGTTCTTCAGAAGTAGACAGGTTAAAGTTAAATGTAACATCATTACTCTCTCTCTCCCCCCTCTTTTTTTTTTTTTTTTTTGTCCCTGCAAAAGCTATCATTATTCCCACTACAGTTCCACGTACAGAACGTGGCACAAGGACCCTGTGGAGACTAACAGCAAACCAGCTCTGAGAAGCATCATTGCAGTGCAAGGTGGCAGGCTCAACCTTAGCGGGCATCCCCACAGAGGCTCTGCCTCCCCCACATCGCATGAGACTTGGGCTTTTATACTGACCAAAATGCACACTCATTCCGACACAGGTGGCCAGCCTGTGCTGGAAGAAGTGGCCAGCAGTATCTACAGAGGTCTCCAAGGGTTGATAGAAACCTGGACATACTTATATTTACCAACTTCTAGTACATGAGTATCACAGAGAAACTGTATGGGCTCCCCCTGTCAATTGCAAGAAAAAAATCATAACATATACAGCTTGAGTATAAGAGGATTTTAACGCATACGTGGTCACTGTTCGTCAGGCCTCCTTAACTATTTTGAGATCAACAGCTTCCCACTCTTTAGCCCCCTGCTGTGTAGTAAACACAGGATATGCAAAGATGCCCATTGCAGAAAATTCCCCAGTAATGTTCACCTCTTTGGTTACCCATTGTTACAACTGAGCGTTTCCAGGGCCAGTGAGTCTGAGCAGACCGACCCGGGAGACAAAGAGTCAGGGTCTGGAAGCAGAGGATATAAATCTGGCTCGGATTCAGGGGATTCGGGGGCTGATCCTGCGCCGAACTCAGGGTCTCCGTTGCTCGCAGCTGTGTCTTTCTTATCAGGTGTATCTCGTTCGGTATGTAACCATCTGCAGACCTGGCTCCTCCGTGACTGAGTTAAAAATTTTTTCACTCTTAAGGCATAGTGGGTTGGAGAGGCTCGCGGTTCCTTTAAATCTCCCGCTCGCGCATGATCCCTATTTTCTACTGCGTGCTTCACAGTGGCGCCGCAATCGATCCAGCGCCGAGGCACTGCCCTCTTTCTTTCGGATTTCTCGACATTTATCATGCGTATACCTTCTAATATACTTTCTCTGTCCTTTTCAAAGTCCCTACTTTCGGAACTGGGGTGGTGGGGGAGCAGGGGGTTACACCTCCTCCGCGGCACCTTCTGATGGGGGGGAGAAAAGGAAGGGGGGGGGTGCGGGGTGGGGAAACCTTGTGCTCCCGCGAGTTGGGGGAAACGAGTTGTAATCTTCCCCCGGTTTCAACCGACCGGGGACGTCTGCTCCTAGTTTCTCCGTTGCTACCGCGGCAGTTTTCTTTTCTGCCTTGTATCTTTTTATACAGTTCATTACTTCCCTCCGTGGTTTACCGAGTTTCTTTGCCTTTTTATAATCATTAAGCACTGAGTCAAATAGTTCATCACCAAACTTTCGCCACTCACTCTCCTCAAATATTGTATTAGGATCTGCAAAAGAAATCTCTTAGCCTTCCCTAGCCACTAGACCTGCTAGCTGCTTTAGAGTCTCAGGCTCAATTCCCCGCTTTTATAAAAAGCACTGTAAAAAGTTCAGGGCTCAGTTCCCCGCTTTTATAAGAAGCACTGTAATAAGTCCAGGGCTACCTCTCGGTCCATTTTCATGGCCAGCCTTTTCCGGATCGTCTTCTTCTGGGTCGTCCTGTAACCTCGGTCTCCGGATCGGCCTCCCGACGCAGCAATGTCTGGTTCGCCCCAGCGGCGGATTCTTTCGGTTAGCCGAAGCACCCGGGTCCGTCACGCCACCGCAGCAGCATTGCCCACGCTTCCCGGCCGCTGCCGCCGGTGCCGCACACTCGCCGTTCCGGGTCCCCGTCGACCGGAGCCCTGTATCGCGGGTCCCCACTAGTCGGGGCCCTGTATCCGGGTCCCCGTCGACCGGGGCCCTGTATCCCGGGTCCCAATCGACCGGGGCCCTGTATCCGGGTCCCCGCTAGTCGGGGCCCTGTATCCCGGGTCCCCGTCGGCCGGGGCCCTGTATCCCGGGTCTCCGTTGGCCGGGGCCCTGTAATCCGGGTCCCCGCTAGTCGGGGCCCTGTAATCCGGGTCCCCGTCGACCGGGGCCCTGTATCCCGGGTCTCCGTTGGCCGGGGCCCTGTAATCCGGGTCCCCGCTAGTCGGGGCCCTGTATCCCGGGTCCCCGCTAGTCGGGGCACTGTATTCCGGGTCCCCGCTAGTCGGGGCACTGTATTCCGGGTCCCCGCTAGTCGGAGCCCTGTAATCCGGGTCCCCAGCGACCAGGGCCCTGTAGTCCGCGTCCCTGTTCGGGCGCCATTTGTAAGCGGTGAGGAGAAGCACACAGGCCAACCCAATATGGGTGATAAGCAACTTCTACTTTATTTGTGACGCAGTTCACACATATATAGGAGTGGTATTCAGCCACTCCTTCTTGGCATAACAGTATTGGTTGGCCCCCACAGCTTCCTCCACATTCTCCTCCCAGGTCCCGTCTCTGGCTACCTGTGGGGGCCACCCCCTGCCTTGCTTGCACAGTCCTCCAGAACTCTATGGTTCTGCTCTTAAGAGTCATTCTGCAACAAGAAATGGCCAAAAATGACTGAAAACAGGAAAAAATGGGGCAAAAACTAATAAGAAAAGGAAAAAAAAGCTTAAAACCCTTCGAAATTTGCCAAAGATATGATAGAAATGTCCAAAAAAGGCTTTAAATTAGTTTCAAAGGGGATTGAAAAGGCAAAAATTGCTTAGAAATAGCCAAACACGGCTTAAAAGCATTGAGAAATGGACAAAAATGGTTCAGAAAAGGAAATGAAAAAAAGGCTTCAAACGACTTAGAGATGGGCAAAAAGGGGTTACAAAAGGAAAAAACTTCAAAAAAATGGTTAGAAATTGACAAAAAAAGGGTCACAAAAGAAAAAAAAGCCTGACAAAGGGTTGGAATTTGACAAAAACAGCTTAGAAAAGGAATGAATGGCTTTAAAAGGGTTAGAAATTGAGAAAAATGGGTTAGAAAAGGAAACAAACTTCTTAAAAAAGATAGAAATTGAGAAAATGGGTTAGAAAAGTTAAATAAAGCAAGCATTCAAACGACTTAGAAATGGGCAAAAATGGGTTGGAAAAGGGAAAAAACTGCTAAAAAATAGTTAGAAAAGGACAAAAAAAGGTTAGAAAAGGAAAAAAATGTCTTCCAAAGGGCTGGAATTTGACAAAAAAGAGTTAGAAAATAGGAAATGGCTTAAAATGCGTTAGAAATTCACAAAAATGGGTTAGAAATGGCCAAAAATGACTGAAAACAGGAAAAAATGGGGCAAAAGCTAGTAAGAAAAAGAAAAAAATGGCTTAGAACCTTTTGAAACTTGCCAAAGATACGATAGAAATGGCCAAAAATGGCTTTAAATGAGTTTCAAATGGGCACAAAGGGGATTGAAAAGGCAAAAATTCCTTAGAAATAGCCAAATACGGCTTAAAAGCATTGAGAAATGGACAAAAATGGTTCAGAAAAGGAAATGAAAAAAAGGCTTCAAACGACTTAGAGATGGGCAAAAAGGGGTTAGAAAAGGAAAAAAACTTCTAAAAAAATGGTTAGAAATTGACAAAAAAGGGTCACAAAAGAAAAAAAAAGCCTTACAAAGGGTTGGAATTTGACAAAAACAGCTTAGAAAAGGAATGAATGGCTTTAAAAGGGTTAGAAATTGAGAAAAATGGGTTAGAAAAGGAAAAAAACTGCTTAAAAAAGATAGAAATTGAGAAAATGGGTTAGAAAAGTTAAATAAAGCAAGCATTCAAACGACTTAGAAAAGGACAGAAATGGGTTAGAAAAGGAAAAAAATGTCTTCCAAAGGCCTGGAATTTGACAAAAAAGAGATAGAAAAGGGGAAAATGGCTTAAAATGCGTTAGAAATTCACAAAAATGGGTTAGAAATGGCCAAAAATGACTGAAAACAGGAAAAAATAGGGAAAAAGCTAGTAAGGAAAAGAGAAAATGTCTTAGAACCTTTTGAAACTTGCCAAAGATACGATAGAAATGGCCAAAAAAGGCTAAAAATGGCTTTAAATGAGTTTCAAATGGGCACAAAGGGGATTGAAAAGGCAAAAATTGCTTAGAAATAGCCAAACACGGCTTAAAAGCCTTGAGAAATGGACAAAAATGGTTCAGAAAAGGAAATGAAATACAGGCTTCAAACGATTTAGAGATGGGCAAATAGGGGTTAGGAAAGGAAAAAAACTCTAAAAAATTGTTATAAATTGAAAAAAAGGGTCACAAAAGAAAAAAAAAGCCTTACAATGGGTTGGAATTTGACAAAAACAGCTTAGAAAAGGAATGAATGGCTTTAAAAGGGTTAGAAATTGAGAAAAATGGGTTAGAAAAGGAAAAAAACTGCTTAAAAAAGATAGAAATTGAGAAAAATCGGTTAGAAAAGTTCAATAAAGCAAGCATTCAAACGACTTAGAAATGGCCAAAAAAGGGTTGGAAAAGGGAAAAAACTGCTAAAAAAAAGTAAGAAAAGGACAAAAATAGTTTAGAAAAGGAAAAAAATGTCTTCCAAAGGGCTGGAATTTGACAAAAAAGGGTTAGAAAATAGGAAATGGCTTAAAATGCGTTAGAAATTCACAAAAATGGGTTAGAAATGGCCAAAAATGACTGAAAACAGGAAAAAATGGGGCAAAAGCTAGAAAGAAAAAGAAAAAAATGGCTTAGAACCTTTTGAAACTTGCCAAAGATACGATAGAAATGGCCAAAAATGGCTTTAAATGAGTTTCAAATGGGCACAAAGGGGATTGAAAAGGCAAAATTCCTTAGAAATAGCCAAATACGGCTTAAAAGCATTGAGAAATGGACAAAAATGGTTCAGAAAAGGAAATGAAAAAAAGGCTTCAAACGACTTAGAGATGGGCAAAAAAGGGTTAGAAAAGGAAAAAAACTCCTAAAAAAATGGTTAGAAATTGACAAAAAAAAGTCACAAAAGAAAAAAAAAGCCTTACAAAGGGTTGGAATTTGACAAAAACGGCTTAGAAAAGGAAAGAATGGCTTTAAAAGGGTTAGAAATTGAGAAAAATGGGTTAGAAAAGGAAAAAAACTGCTTAAAAAAGATAGAAATTGAGAAAATGGGTTAGAAAAGTTAAATAAAGCAAGCATTCAAACGACTTAGAAAAGGACAGAAATGGGTTAGAAAAGGAAAAAAATGTCTTCCAAAGGGCTGGAATTTGACAAAAACGGGTTAGAAAAGGGGAAAATGGCTTAAAATGGGTTAGAAATTCACAAAAAATGGGTTAGAAATTGTAGAGCGGAGAGGAGAAGCACACAGGCCAACCCTGGCCAAAATGGGCAAAAATGGGTTGAAAAATGGAAAAAACCTCCTAAAAAATAGTTAGAAAAGGACAAAAATGGGTAGGAAAAGGAAAAAAATGTCTTCCAAAGGGCTGGAATTTGACAAAAAAAGGTTAGAAAAGGGGAAAATGGCTTAAAATGCGTTAGAAATTCACAGAAATGGGTTAGAAATGGCCAAAAATGACTGAAAACAGGAAAAAAATGGGGCAAAAACTAATAAGAAAAGGAAAAAACTGCCTTAAAACCCTACGAAATTTGCCAAAGATACGATAGAAATGTCCAAAAATGGCGTTAAATTAGTTTCAAAGGGGATTGAAAAGGCAAAAATTGCTTAGAAATAGCCAAACACTGCTTAAAAGCGTTGAGAAATGGACAAAAATGGTTCAGAAAAGGAAATCAAAAAAGGCTTCAAACGACATAGAGATGGGGAAAAAAGGGGTTACAAAAGGAAAAAACTTCTAAAAAATTGTTAGAAATTCACAAAAAAGGGGCACAAAAGAAAAAAAAGCCTTACAAAGCGTCGGAATTTGACAAAAACGGCTTAGAAAAGGAATGAATGGCTTTAAAAGGGATAGAAATTGAGAAAAATGGGTAAGAAAAGGAAAAAAAACTGCTTAAAAAAGATAGAAATTGAGAAAATGGGTTAGAAAAGTTAAATAAAGCAGGCATTGAAACGACTTAGAAATGGGGTAAAATGGGTTGGAAAAGGGAAAAAACTCCTAAAAAATAGTTAGAAAAGGACAAAAATGGGTTAGAAAAGGAAAAAAATGTCTTCCAAAGGCCTGGAATTTGACAAAAAAGAGATAGAAAGAAGAAAATAGCTTAAAACGGGTTAGAAATTCACAAAAATGGGTTAGAATTGGCCAAAAATGGCTGAAAACAGGAAAAAAATGGGGCAAAAACTAATAAGAAAAGAAAAAAACTGGCTTAAAACCCTTCGAAATTTGCCAAAGATACGATAGAAATGTCAAAAAATGGCTTTCAATGAGTTTCAAATGGGATTGAAAAGGCAAAAATTGCTTAGAAATAGCCAAACACTGCTTAAAAGCGTTGAGAAATGGACAAAAATGGTTCAGAAAAGGAAATCAAAAAAGGCTTCAAACGACTTAGAGATGGGCAAAAAGGGGTTACAAAAGGAAAAAACTTCTAAAAAATTGTTAGAAATTCACAAAAAAAGGGTCACAAAAGAAAAAAAAGCATTACAAAGGGTTGGAATTTGACAAATACGGCTTAGAAAAGGAAAGAATGGCTTTAAAAGTGATAGAAATTGAGAAAAAATGGGTTAGAAAAGAAAAAAAACTGCTTAAAAAAGATAGAAATTGAGAAAATGGGTGAGAAAAGTTAAATAAAGCAAGCATTCAAACGACTTAGAAATGGGGTAAAATGGGTTGGAAAAGGGAAAAAAACTCCTAAAAAATAGTTAGAAAAGGACAAAAATGGGTTAGAAAAGGAAAAAAAAGTCTTCCAAAGGGCTGGAATTTGACAAAAAAGGGTTAGAAAAGGGGAAAATGGCTTAAAATGGGTTAGAAATTCACAAAAATGGGTTAGAAATGGCCAAAAATGACTGAAAACAGGAAAAAATGGGGCAAAACCCAGTAAGAAAAAGAGAAAAATGGCTTAGAACCTTTTGAAACTTGCCAAAGATACGATAGAAATGGCCAAAAATGGCTTTCAATGAGTTTCAAATGGGCACAAAGGGGATTGAAAAGGCAAAAATTGCTTAGAAATAGCCAAACACGGCTTAAAAGCTTTGAGAAATGGACAAAAATGGTTCAGAAAAGGAAATGAAAAAAAGGCTTCAAACGAATTAGAGACGGGGAAAAAGGGGTTAGAAAAGGAAAAAACTTCTAAAAAATGGTTAGAAATTGACAAAAAAGGGTCACAAAAGAAAAAAAAAAGCCTTACAAAGGGTTGGAATTTGACAAAAACGGCTTAGAAAAGGAATGAATGGCTTTAAAAGGGTTAGAAATTGAGAAAAATGGGTTAGAAAAGGAAAAAAAACTGCTTAAAAAGGATAGAAATTGAGAAAATGGGTTAGAAAAGTTAAATAAAGCAAGCATTCAAACGACTTAGAAATGGGCAAAAATGGGTTGGAAAAGGGAAAATAACTGCTAAAAAACAGTTAGAAAAGGACAGAAATGGGTTAGAAAAAGACTAAAACGTCTTCCAAAGGGCTGGAATTTGACAAAAAACGGTTAGAAAAGGGGAAAATGGCTTAAAACGGGTTAGAAATTCAGGAAAATGGTTAGAAATGGCCAAAAATGACTGAAAACAGGAAAAAATGGGGCAAAAACTAGTAAAAAAATGAGAAAAATGGCTTAGAACCTTTTGAAACTTGCCAAAGATACGATAGAAATGGCCATAAACGGCTTTAAATGAGTTTCAAATGGGCACAAAGGGGATTGAAAAGGCAAAAATTGCTTAGAAACAGCCAAACACGGCTTAAAAGCATTGAGAAATTGGCAAAAATGGTTCAGAAAAGGAAATGAAAAAAAGGCTTCAAACGACTTAGAGACGGGCAAAAAGGGGTTAGAAAAGGAAAAAACTTCTAAAAAATGGTTAGAAATTGACAAAAAAGGGTCACAAAAGAAAAAAAAAGCCTTACAAAGGGTTGGAATTTGAAAAAAACGGCTTAGAAAAGGAATGAATGGCTTTAAAAGGGTTAGTAATTGAGAAAAATGGGTTAGAAAAGGAAAAAAACTGCTTAAAAAGGATAGAAATTGAGAAAATGGGTTAGAAAAGTTAAAGCAAGCATTCAAACGACTTAGAAATGGGCAAAAATGGGTTGGAAAAGGGAAAATAACTGCTAAAAAATAGTTAGAAAAGGACAGCAATGGGTTAGAAAAGGACAAAAACGGCTTCCAAAGGGCTGGAATTTGACAAAAAAGGGTTAGAAAAGGGGAAAATGGCTTAAAATGCGTAAGAAATTCACAAAAATGGGTTAGAAATGGCCAAAAATGACTGAAAACAGGAAAAAATTGGGAAAAACCCAGTAAGAAAAAGAAAAAAATGGCTTAGAACCTTTTGAAACTTGCCAAAGATACGATCGAAATGGCTAAAAATGGCTTTCAATGAGCTTCAAATGGGGTTGAAAAGGCAAAAATTGCTTAGAAATAGCCAAACACGGCTTAAAAGCATTGAGAAATGGACAAAAATGGTTCAGAAAAGGAAATGAAAAAAAGGCTTCAAACGATTTAGAGATGGGCAAATAGGGGTTAGGAAAGGAAAAAAACTCTAAAAAATTGCTAGAAATTGACAAAAAAGGGTCACAAAAGAAAAAAAAAGCCTTACAAAGGGTTGAAATTTGACCAAAACAGCTTAGAAAAGGAAAGAATGGCTTTAAAACGGTTAGAAATTGAGAAAAATGGGTTAGAAAAGGAAAAAAACCTGCTTAAAAAAGAAATTGAGAAAAATCGGTTAGAAAAGTTAAATAAAGCAAGCATTCAAATGACTTAGAAATGGACAAAAATGGGTAGGAAAAGGGAAAAAATGTCTTCCAAAGGGCTGGAATTTGAGAAAAACGGGTTAGAAAAGGGGAAAATGGCTTAAAATGCGTTAGAAATTCACAAAAATGGGTTAGAAATGGCCAAAAATGACTGAAAACAGGAAAAAATGGGGCAAAACCCAGTAAGAAAAAGAGAAAAATGGCTTAGAACCTTTTGAAACTTGCCAAAGATACGATAGAAATGGCCATAAATGGCTTTCAATGAGTTTCAAATGGGATTGAAAAGGCAAAAATTGCTTAGAAATAGCCAAACACTGCTTAAAAGCGTTGAGAAATGGACAAAAATGGTTCAGAAAAGGAAATCAAAAAAGGCTTCAAACGACTTAGAGATGGGCAAAAAGGGGTTACAAAAGGAAAAAACTTCTAAAAAATGGTTAGAAATTGACAAAAAAGGGCCACAAAAGAAAAAAAAAGCATTACAAAGGGTTGGAATTTGACAAAAACGGCTTAGAAAAGGAAAGAATGGCTTTAAAAGTGATAGAAATTGAGAAAAATGGGTTAGAAAAGAAAAAAAACTGCTTAAAAAAGATAGAAATTGAGAAAATGGGTTAGAAAAGTTAAATAAAGCAAGCATTCAAACGACTTAGAAATGGGCAAAAATGGGTTGGAAAAGGGAAAATAACAGCTAAAAAACAGTTAGAAAAGGACAGAAATGGGTTAGAAAAGGACTAAAACGGCTTCCAAAAAGCTGGAATTTGACAAAAAAGGGTTAGAAAAGGGGAAAATGGCTTAAAATGGGTTAGAAATTCACAAAAATGGTTAGAAATGGCCAAAAATGACTGAAAACAGGAAAAAAATGGGGCAAAAACGAGTAAGAAAAAGAGAAAAATGGCTTAGAACCTTTTGAAACTTGCCAAAGATACGATAGAAATGGCCAAAAATGGCTTTCAATGAGTTTCAAATGGGCACAAAGGGGATTCAAAAGGCAAAAATTGCTTAGAAATAGCCAAACACGGCTTAAAAGCATTGAGAAATGGACAAAAATGGTTCAGAAAAGGAAATGAAAAAAAGGCTTCAAACGACTTAGAGACGGGCAAAAAGGGGTTAGAAAAGGAAAAAACTTCTAAAAAATGGTTAGAAATTGACAAAAAAGGGTCACAAAAGAAAAAAAAAGCCTTACAAAGGGTTGGAATTTGAAAAAAACGGCTTAGAAAAGGAATGAATGGCTTTAAAAGGGTTAGTAATTGAGAAAAATGGGTTAGAAAAGGAAAAAAACTGCTTAAAAAGGATAGAAATTGAGAAAATGGGTTAGAAAAGTTAAAGCAAGCATTCAAACGACTTAGAAATGGGCAAAAATGGGTTGGAAAAGGGAAAATAACTGCTAAAAAATAGTTAGAAAAGGACAGCAATGGGTTAGAAAAGGACAAAAACGGCTTCCAAAGGGCTGGAATTTGACAAAAAAGGGTTAGAAAAGGGGAAAATGGCTTAAAATGCGTAAGAAATTCACAAAAATGGGTTAGAAATGGCCAAAAATGACTGAAAACCGGAAAAAATTGGGAAAAACCCAGTAAGAAAAAGAAAAAAATGTCTTAGAACCTGTTGAAACTTGCCAAAGATACGATAGAAATGGCTAAAAATGGCTTTCAATGAGCTTCAAATGGGGTTGAAAAGGCAAAAATTGCTTAGAAATAGCCAAACACGGCTTAAAAGCATTGAGAAATGGACAAAAATGGTTCAGAAAAGGAAATGAAAAAAAGGCTTCAAACGATTTAGAGATGGGCAAAAAGGGGTTACAAAAGGAAAAAAACTCTAAAAAATTGCTAGAAATTGACAAAAAAGGGTCACAAAAGAAAAAAAAAGCCTTACAAAGGGTTGAAATTTGACAAAAACAGCTTAGAAAAGGAAAGAATGGCTTTAAAAGGGTTAGAAATTGAGAAAAATGGGTTAGAAAAGGAAAAAAAACTGCTTAAAAAAGAAACTGAGAAAAATCGGTTAGAAAAGTTAAATAAAGCAAGCATTCAAATGACTTAGAAATGGACAAAAATGGGTAGGAAAAGGGAAAAAATGTCTTCCAAAGGGCTGGAATTTGACAAAAACGGGTTAGAAAAGGGGAAAATGGCTTAAAATGCGTTAGAAATTCACAAAAATGGGTTAGAAATGGCCAAAAATGACTGAAAACAGGAAAAAATGGGGCAAAACCCAGTAAGAAAAAGAGAAAAATGGCTTAGAACCTTTTGAAACTTGCCAAAGATACGATAGAAATGGCCATAAACGGCTTTAAATGAGTTTCAAATGGGCACAAAGGGGATTGAAAAGGCAAAAATTGCTTAGAAATAGCCAAACACGGCTTAAAAGCATTGAGAAATGGACAAAAATGGTTCAGAAAAGGAAATGAAAAAAAGGCTTCAAACGACTTAGAGATGGGCAAAAAAGGGTTACAAAAGGAAAAAAACTTCTAAAAAATGGTTAGAAATTGACAAAAAAGGGTCACAAAAGAAAAAAAAAACGCCTTACAATGGGTTGGAATTTGACAAAAACGGCTTAGAAAAGGAATGAATGGCTTTAAAAGGGTTAGAAATTGAGAAAAATGGGTTAGAAAAGGAAAAAAACTGCTTAAAAAGGATAGAAATTGAGAAAATGGGTTAGAAAAGTTAAATAAAGCAAGCATTCAAACGACTTAGAAATGGGCAAAAATGGGTTGGAAAAGGGAAAATAACTGCTAAAAAACAGTTAGAAAAGGACGGAAATGGGTTAGAAAAAAACTAAAACGTCTTCCAAAGGGCTGGAATTTGACAAAAATGAGTTAAAAAGAAGAAAATGGCTTAAAACGGGTTAGAAATTCACAAAAATGTGTTAGAAATGGCCAAAAATGACTGAAAACTGGAAAAAAACGGGGCAAAAACTAATAAGAAAAGGAAAAAACTGCCTTAAAACCCTTCGAAATTTGCCAAAGATACGATAGAAATGTCAAAAAATGGATTTCAATGAGTTTCAAATGGGATTGAAAAGGCAAAAATTGCTTAGAAATAGCCAAACACTGCTTAAAAGCGTTGAGAAATGGACAAAAGTGGTTCAGAAAAGGAAATCAAAAAAGGCTTCAAACGACTTAGAGATGGGCAAAAAGGGGTTACAAAAGGAAAAAACTTCTAAAAAATGGTTAGAAATTGACAAAAAAGGGTCACAAAAGAAAAAAAAGCATTACAAAGGGTTGGAATTTGACAAAAACGGCTTAGAAAAGGAATGAATGGCTTTAAAAGGGTTAGAAATTGAGAAAAATGGGTTAGAAAAGGAAAAAAAACTGCTTAAAAAGGATAGAAATTGAGAAAATGGGTTAGAAAAGTTAAATAAAGCAAGCATTCAAACGACTTAGAAATGGGCAAAAATGGGTTGGAAAAGGGAAAATAACTGCTAAAAAACAGTTAGAAAAGGACAGAAATGGGTTAGAAAAGGACTAAAACGTCTTCCAAAGGGCTGGAATTTGACAAAAAAGGGTTAGAAAAGGGGAAAATGGCTTAAAATGGGTTAGAAATTCACAAAAATGGTTAGAAATGGCCAAAAATGACTGAAAACAGGAAAAAAATGGGGCAAAAACGAGTAAGAAAAAGAGAAAAATGGCTTAGAACCTTTTGAAACTTGCCAAAGATATGATAGAAATGGCCATAAATGGCTTTCAATGAGTTTCAAATGGGATTGAAAAGGCAAAAATTGCTTAGAAATAGCCAAACACGGCTTAAAAGCATTGAGAAATGGACAAAAATGGTTCAGAAAAGGAAATGAAAAAAAGGCTTCAAACGACTTAGAGATGGGCAAAAAAGGGTTAGAAAAGGAAAAAAACTTCTAAAAAATGGTTAGAAATTGACAAAAAAGGGTCACAAAAGAAAAAAAAACGCCTTACAAAGGGTTGGAATTTGACAAAAACGGCTTAGAAAAGGAATGAATGGCTTTAAAAGGGTTAGAAATTGAGAAAAATGGGTTAGAAAAGGAAAAATACTGCTTAAAAAGGATAGAAATTGAGAAAATGGGTTAGAAAAGTTAAATAAAGCAAGCATTCAAACGACTTAGAAATGGGCAAAAATGGGTTGGAAAAGGGAAAATAACTGCTAAAAAACAGTTAGAAAAGGACAGAAATGGGTTAGAAAAGGACAAAAATGTCTTCCAAAGGGCTGGAATTTGACAAAAAAGGGTTAGCAAAGGGGAAAATGGCTTAAAATGGGTTAGAAATTCACAAAAATGTTTAGAAATGGCCAAAAATGACTGAAAACAGGAAAAAATGGGGCAAAAACGAGTAAGAAAAAGAGAAAAATGGCTTAGAACCTTTTGAAACTTGCCAAAGATATGATAGAAATGGCCATAAATGGCTTTCAATGAGTTTCAAATGGGATTGAAAAGGCAAAAATTGCTTAGAAATAGCCAAACACGGCTTAAAAGCATTGAGAAATGGACAAAAATGGTTCAGAAAAGGAAATGAAAAAAAGGCTTCAAACGACTTAGAGATGGGCAAAAAAGGGTTAGAAAAGGAAAAAAACTTCTAAAAAATGGTTAGAAATTGACAAAAAAGGGTCACAAAAGAAAAAAAAACGCCTTACAAAGGGTTGGAATTTGACAAAAACGGCTTAGAAAAGGAATGAATGGCTTTAAAAGGGTTAGAAATTGAGAAAAATGGGTTAGAAAAGGAAAAAAACTGCTTAAAAAGGATAGAAATTGAGAAAATGGGTTAGAAAAGTTAAATAAAGCAAGCATTCAAACGACTTAGAAATGGGCAAAAATGGGTTGGAAAAGGGAAAATAACAGCTAAAAAACAGTTAGAAAAGGACAGAAATGGGTTAGAAAAGGACTAAAACGTCTTCCAAAGGGCTGGAATTTGACAAAAAAGGGTTAGAAAAGGGGAAAATGGCTTAAAATGGGTTAGAAATTCAGGAAAATGGTTAGAAATGGCCAAAAATGACTGAAAACAGGAAAAAAATGGGGCAAAAACGAGTACGAAAAAGAGAAAAATGGCTTAGAACCTTTTGAAACTTGCCAAAGATACGATAGAAATGGCCAAAAATGGCTTTCAATGAGTTTCAAATGGGCACAAAGGGGATTGAAAAGGCAAAAATTGCTTAGAAATAGCCAAACACGGCTTAAAAGCATTGAGAAATGGACAAAAATGGTTCAGAAAAGGAAATGAAAAAAAGGCTTCAAACGACTTAGAGATGGGCAAAAAAGGGTTAGAAAAGGAAAAAAACTTCTAAAAAATGGTTAGAAATTGACAAAAAAGGGTCACAAAAGAAAAAAAAACGCCTTACAAAGGGTTGGAATTTGACAAAAACGGCTTAGAAAAGGAATGAATGGCTTTAAAACGGTTAGAAATTGAGAAAAATGGGTTAGAAAAGGAAAAATACTGCTTAAAAAGGATAGAAATTGAGAAAATGGGTTAGAAAAGTTAAATAAAGCAAGCATTCAAACGACTTAGAAATGGGCAAAAATGGGTTGGAAAAGGGAAAATAACTGCTAAAAAACAGTTAGAAAAGGACAGAAATGGGTTAGAAAAGGACTAAAATGTCTTCCAAAGGGCTGGAATTTGACAAAAAAGGGTTAGAAAAGGGGAAAACGGCTTAAAATGGGTTAGAAATTCAGGAAAATGGTTAGAAATGGCCAAAAATGACTGAAAACAGGAAAAAATGGGGCAAAAACGAGTAAGAAAAAGAGAAAAATGGCTTAGAACCTTTTGAAACTTGCCAAAGATATGATAGAAATGGCCATAAATGGCTTTCAATGAGTTTCAAATGGGATTGAAAAGGCAAAAATTGCTTAGAAATAGCCAAACACGGCTTAAAAGCATTGAGAAATGGACAAAAATGGTTCAGAAAAGGAAATGAAAAAAAGGCTTCAAACGACTTAGAGATGGGCAAAAAAGGGTTAGAAAAGGAAAAAAACTTCTAAAAAATGGTTAGAAATTGACAAAAAAAGGGTCACAAAAGAAAAAAAAACGCCTTACAAAGGGTTGGAATTTGACAAAAACGGCTTAGAAAAGGAATGAATGGCTTTAAAAGGGTTAGAAATTGAGAAAAATGGGTTAGAAAAGGAAAAAAACTGCTTAAAAAGGATAGAAATTGAGAAAATGGGTTAGAAAAGTTAAATAAAGCAAGCATTCAAACGACTTAGAAATGGGCAAAAATGGGTTGGAAAAGGGAAAATAACAGCTAAAAAACAGTTAGAAAAGGACAGAAATGGGTTAGAAAAGGACTAAAACGTCTTCCAAAGGGCTGGAATTTGACAAAAAAGGGTTAGAAAAGGGGAAAATGGCTTAAAATGGGTTAGAAATTCAGGAAAATGGTTAGAAATGGCCAAAAATGACTGAAAACAGGAAAAAAATGGGGCAAAAACGAGTAAGAAAAAGAGAAAAATGGCTTAGAACCTTTTGAAACTTGCCAAAGATACGATAGAAATGGCCAAAAATGGCTTTCAATGAGTTTCAAATGGGCACAAAGGGGATTGAAAAGGCAAAAATTGCTTAGAAATAGCCAAACACGGCTTAAAAGCATTGAGAAATGGACAAAAATGGTTCAGAAAAGGAAATGAAAAAAAGGCTTCAAACGACTTAGAGATGGGCAAAAAAGGGTTAGAAAAGGAAAAAAACTTCTAAAAAATGGTTAGAAATTGTCAAAAAAGGGTCACAAAAGAAAAAAAACGCCTTACAAAGGGTTGGAATTTGACAAAAACGGCTTAGAAAAGGAATGAATGGCTTTAAAAGGGTTAGAAATTGAGAAAAATGGGTTAGAAAAGGAAAAAAACTGCTTAAAAAGGATAGAAATTGAGAAAATGGGTTAGAAAAGTTAAATAAAGCAAGCATTCAAACGACTTAGAAATGGGCAAAAATGGGTTGGAAAAGGGAAAATAACAGCTAAAAAACAGTTAGAAAAGGACAGAAATGGGTTAGAAAAGGACTAAAACGTCTTCCAAAGGGCTGGAATTTGACAAAAAAGGGTTAGAAAAGGGGAAAATGGCTTAAAATGGGTTAGAAATTCACAAAAATGGTTAGAAATGGCCAAAAATGACTGAAAACAGGAAAAAAATGGGGCAAAAACGAGTAAGAAAAAGAGAAAAATGGCTTAGAACCTTTTGAAACTTGCCAAAGATACGATAGAAATGGCCAAAAATGGCTTTCAATGAGTTTCAAATGGGCACAAAGGGGATTGAAAAGGCACAAATTGCTTAGAAATAGCCAAACACGGCTTAAAAGCATTGAGAAATGGACAAAAATGGTTCAGAAAAGGAAATGAAAAAAAGGCTTCAAACGATTTAGAGATGGGCAAATAGGGGTTAGGAAAGGAAAAAAACTCTAAAAAATTGCTAGAAATTGACAAAAAAGGGTCACAAAAGAAAAAAAAAGCATTACAAAGGGTTGAAATTTGACAAAAACAGCTTAGAAAAGGAAAGAATGGCTTTAAAAGGGTTAGAAATTGAGAAAAATGGGTTAGAAAAGGAAAAAAAACTGCTTAAAAAAGAAATTGAGAAAAATCGGTTAGAAAAGTTAAATAAAGCAAGCATTCAAATGACTTAGAAATGGGCAAAAATGGGTAGGAAAAGGGAAAAAATGTCTTCCAAAGGGCTGGAATTTGACAAAAACGGGTTAGAAAAGGGGAAAATGGCTTAAAATGCGTTAGAAATTCACAAAAATGGGTTAGAAATGGCCAAAAATGACTGAAAACAGGAAAAAATGGGGCAAAACCCAGTAAGAAAAAGAGAAAAATGGCTTAGAACCTTTTGAAACTTGCCAAAGATACGATAGAAATGGCCATAAACGGCTTTAAATGAGTTTCAAATGGGCACAAAGGGGATTGAAAAGGCAAAAATTGCTTAGAAATAGCCAAACACGGCTTAAAAGCATTGAGAAATGGACAAAAATGGTTCAGAAAAGGAAATGAAAAAAAGGCTTCAAACGACTTAGAGATGGGCAAAAAAGGGTTCGAAAAGGAAAAAAACTTCTAAAAAATGGTTAGAAATTGACAAAAAAGGGTCACAAAAGAAAAAAAAAACGCCTTACAAAGGGTTGGAATTTGACAAAAACGGCTTAGAAAAGGAATGAATGGCTTTAAAAGGGTTAGAAATTGAGAAAAATGGGTTAGAAAAGGAAAAAAACTGCTTAAAAAGGATAGAAATTGAGAAAATGGGTTAGAAAAGTTAAATAAAGCAAGCAATCAAACGACTTAGAAAAGGACAAAAATGGGTTAGAAAAGGAAAAAAATGTCTTCCAAAGGGCTGGAATTTGACAAAAAAGGGTTAGAAAAGGGGAAAATGGCTTAAAATGGGTTAGAAATTCACAAAAATGGTTAGAAATGGCCAAAAATGACTGAAAACAGGAAAAAATGGGGCAAAAACTAGTAAAAAAATGAGAAAAATGGCTTAGAACCTTTTGAAACTTGCCAAAGATACGATAGAAATGGCCATAAACGGCTTTAAATGACTTTCAAATGGGCGCAAAGGGGATTGAAAAGGCAAAAATTGCTTAGAAATAGCCAAACACGGCTTAAAAGCATTGAGAAATGGACAAAAATGGTTCAGAAAAGGAAATGAAAAAAAGGCTTCAAACGACTTAGAGACGGGCAAAAAAGGGTTAGAAAAGGAAAAAAACTTCTAAAAAATTGCTAGAAATTGACAAAAAAGGGTCACAAAAGAAAAAAAAAGCCTTACAAAGGGTTGGAATTTGACAGAAACGGCTTAGAAAAGGAATGAATGGCTTTAAAAGGGTTAGAAATTGAGAAAAATGGGTTAGAAAAGGAAAAAAACTGCTTAAAAAGGATAGAAATTGAGAAAATGGGTTAGAAAAGTTAAATAAAGCAAGCATTCAAACGACTTAGAAATGGGCAAAAATGGGTTGGAAAAGGGAAAATAACTGCTAAAAAACAGTTAGAAAAGGACAGAAATGGGTTAGAAAAGGAAAAAAATGTCTTCCAAAGGGCTGGAATTTGACAAAAAAGGGTTAGAAAAGGGGAAAATGGCTTAAAATGGGTTAGAAATTCACAAAAATGGTTAGAAATGGCCAAAAATGACTGAAAACAGGAAAAAAATGGGGCAAAAACGAGTAAGAAAAAGAGAAAAATGGCTTAGAACCTTTTGAAACTTGCCAAAGATACGATAGAAATGGCCATAAATGGCTTTCAATGAGTTTCAAATGGGATTGAAAAGGCAAAAATTGCTTAGAAATAGCCAAACACTGCTTAAAAGCGTTGAGAAATGGACAAAAATGGTTCAGAAAAGGAAATGAAAAAAAGGCTTCAAACGACTTAGAGATGGGCAAAAAGGGGTTACAAAAGGAAAAAACTTCTAAAAAATTGTTAGAAATTCACAAAAAAAGGGTCACAAAAGAAAAAAAAAGCATTACAAAGGGTTGGAATTTGACAAAAACGGCTTAGAAAAGGAAAGAATGGCTTTAAAAGGGATAGAAATTGAGAAAAATGGGTTAGAAAAGAAAAAAAACTGCTTAAAAAAAATAGAAATTGAGAAAATGGGTGAGAAAAGTTAAATAAAGCAAGCATTCAAACGACTTAGAAATGGGGTAAAATGGGTTGGAAAAGGGAAAAAAACTCCTAAAAAATAGTTTGAAAAGGACAAAAATGGGTTAGAAAAGGAAAAAAATGTCTCCCAAAGGGATGGAATTTGACAAAAAAGGGTTAGAAAAGGGGAAAATGGCTTAAAATGGGTTAGAAATTCACAAAAAATGGGTTAGAAATGGCCAAAAATGACTGAAAACAAGAAAAAAATGGGGCAAAAACGAGTAAGAAAAAGAGAAAAATGGCTTAGAACCTTTTGAAACTTGCCAAAGATACGATAGAAATGGCCATAAATGGCTTTCAATGAGTTTCAAATGGGATTGAAAAGGCAAAAATTGCTTAGAAATAGCCAAACACTGCTTAAAAGCGTTGAGAAATGGACAAAAATGGTTCAGAAAAGGAAATCAAAAAAGGCTTCAAACGACTTAGAGATGGGCAAAAAGGGGTTACAAAAGGAAAAAACTTCTAAAAAATTGTTAGAAATTCACAAAAAAAGGGTCACAAAAGAAAAAAAAAGCATTACAAAGGGTTGGAATTTGACAAAAACGGCTTAGAAAAGGAAAGAATGGCTTTAAAAGTGATAGAAATTGAGAAAAATGGGTTAGAAAAGAAAAAAAACTGCTTAAAAAAATAGAAATTGAGAAAATGGGTGAGAAAAGTTAAATAAAGCAAGCATTCAAACGACTTAGAAATGGGGTAAAATGGGTTGGAAAAGGGAAAAAAACTGCTAAAAAATAGTTAGAAAAGGACAGAAATGGGTTAGAAAAGGACAAAAACGGCTTCCAAAGGCCTGGAATTTGACAAAAAAGTGTTAGAAAAGGGGAAAATGGCTTAAAATGGGTAAGAAATTCACAAAAATGGGTTAGAAATTGCCAAAAATGACTGAAAACAGGAAAAAATTGGGAAAAACCCAATAAGAAAAAGAAAAAAATGTCTTAGAACCTGTTGAAACTTGCCAAAGATACGATAGAAATGGCTAAAAATGGCTTTCAATGAGCTTAAAATGGGGTTGAAAAGGCAAAAATTGCTTAGAAATAGCCAAACACGGCTTAAAAGCATTGAGAAATGGACAAAAATGGTTCAGAAAAGGAAATGAAAAAAAGGCTTCAAACGATTTAGAGATGGGCAAATAGGGGTTAGGAAAGGAAAAAAACTCTAAAAAATTGCTAGAAATTGACAAAAAAGGGTCACAAAAGAAAAAAAGAGCCTTACAAAGGGTTGAAATTTGACAAAAACAGCTTAGAAAAGGAAAGAATGGCTTTAAAAGGGTTAGAAATTGATAAAAATGGGTTAGAAAAGGAAAAAAAAACTGCTTAAAAAAGAAATTGAGAAAAATTGGTTAGAAAAGTTAAATAAAGCAAGCATTCAAATGACTTAGAAATGGACAAAAATGGGTAGGAAAAGGGAAAAAATGTCTTCCAAAGGGCTGGAATTTGACAAAAACGGGTTAGAAAAGGGAAAAATGGCTTAAAATGCGTTAGAAATTCACAAAAATGGGTTAGAAAAGGCCAAAAATGACTGAAAACAGGAAAAAATGGGGCAAAACCCAGTAAGAAAAAGAGAAAAATGGCTTAGAACCTTTTGAAACTTGCCAAAGATACGATAGAAATGGCCATAAATGGCTTTCAATGAGTTTCAAATGGGATTGAAAAGGCAAAAATTGCTTAGAAATAGCCAAACACTGCTTAAAAGCGTTGAGAAATGGACAAAAATGGTTCAGAAAAGGAAATGAAAAAAAGGCTTCAAACGACTTAGAGATGGGCAAAAAGGGGTTACAAAAGGAAAAAACTTCTAAAAAATTGTTAGAAATTCACAAAAAAAGGGTCACAAAAGAAAAAAAAAGCATTACAAAGGGTTGGAATTTGACAAAAACGGCTTAGAAAAGGAAAGAATGGCTTTAAAAGGGATAGAAATTGAGAAAAATGGGTTAGAAAAGAAAAAAAAATGCTTAAAAAAAATAGAAATTGAGAAAATGGGTGAGAAAAGTTAAATAAAGCAAGCATTCAAACGACTTAGAAATGGGGTAAAATGGGTTGGAAAAGGGAAAAAAACTCCTAAAAAATAGTTTGAAAAGGACAAAAATGGGTTAGAAAAGGAAAAAAATGTCTCCCAAAGGGATGGAATTTGACAAAAAAGGGTTAGAAAAGGGGAAAATGGCTTAAAATGGGTTAGAAATTCACAAAAAATGGGTTAGAAATGGCCAAAAATGACTGAAAACAAGAAAAAAATGGGGCAAAAACGAGTAAGAAAAAGAGAAAAATGGCTTAGAACCTTTTGAAACTTGCCAAAGATACGATAGAAATGGCCATAAATGGCTTTCAATGAGTTTCAAATGGGATTGAAAAGGCAAAAATTGCTTAGAAATAGCCAAACACTGCTTAAAAGCGTTGAGAAATGGACAAAAATGGTTCAGAAAAGGAAATCAAAAAAGGCTTCAAACGACTTAGAGATGGGCAAAAAGGGGTTACAAAAGGAAAAAACTTCTAAAAAATTGTTAGAAATTCACAAAAAAAGGGTCACAAAAGAAAAAAAAAACGCCTTACAAAGGGTTGGAATTTGACAAAAACGGCTTAGAAAAGGAATGAATGGCTTTAAAAGGGTTAGAAATTGAGAAAAATGGGTTAGAAAAGGAAAAAAACTGCTTAAAAAGGATAGAAATTGAGAAAATGGGTGAGAAAAGTTAAATAAAGCAAGCATTCAAACGACTTAGAAATGGGGTAAAATGGGTTGGAAAAGGGAAAAAAACTGCTAAAAAATAGTTAGAAAAGGACAGAAATGGGTTAGAAAAGGACAAAAACGGCTTCCAAAGGGCTGGAATTTGACAAAAAAGTGTTAGAAAAGGGGAAAATGGCTTAAAATGGGTAAGAAATTCACAAAAATGGGTTAGAAATGGCCAAAAATGACTGAAAACAGGAAAAAATTGGGAAAAACCCAATAAGAAAAAGAAAAAAATGTCTTAGAACCTGTTGAAACTTGCCAAAGATACGATAGAAATGGCTAAAAATGGCTTTCAATGAGCTTCAAATGGGGTTGAAAAGGCAAAAATTGCTTAGAAATAGCCAAACACGGCTTAAAAGCATTGAGAAATGGACAAAAATGGTTCAGAAAAGGAAATGAAAAAAAGGCTTCAAACGATTTAGAGATGGGCAAATAGGGGTTAGGAAAGGAAAAAAACTCTAAAAAATTGCTAGAAATTGACAAAAAAGGGTCACAAAAGAAAAAAAGAGCCTTACAAAGGGTTGAAATTTGACAAAAACAGCTTAGAAAAGGAAAGAATGGCTTTAAAAGGGTTAGAAATTGAGAAAAATGGGTTAGAAAAGGAAAAAAAAACTGCTTAAAAAAGAAATTGAGAAAAATCGGTTAGAAAAGTTAAATAAAGCAAGCATTCAAATGACTTAGAAATGGACAAAAATGGGTAGGAAAAGGGAAAAAATGTCTTCCAAAGGGCTGGAATTTGACAAAAACGGGTTAGAAAAGGGGAAAATAGCTTAAAATGCGTTAGAAATTCACAAAAATGGGTTAGAAATGGCCAAAAATGACTGAAAACAGGAAAAAATGGGGCAAAACCCAGTAAGAAAAAGAGAAAAATGGCTTAGAACCTTTTGAAACTTGCCAAAGATACGATAGAAATGGCCATAAACGGCTTTAAATGAGTTTCAAATGGGCACAAAGGGGATTGAAAAGGCAAAAATTGCTTAGAAATAGCCAAACACGGCTTAAAAGCATTGAGAAATGGACAAAAATGGTTCAGAAAAGGAAATGAAAAAAAGGCTTCAAACGATTTAGAGATGGGCAAATAGGGGTTAGGAAAGGAAAAACCTCAAAAAAATGGCTAGAAATTGACAAAAAAGGGTCACAAAAGAAAAAAAAAGACTTACAAAGGGTTGAAATTTGACAAAAACGGCTTAGAAAAGGAAAGAATGGCTTTAAAAGGGTTAGAAATTGAGAAAAATGGGTTAGAAAAGGAAAAAAAACTGCTTAAAAAAGAAATTGAGAAAAATCGGTTAGAAAAGTTAAATAAAGCAAGCAATCAAACGACTTAGAAAAGGACAAAAATGGGTTAGAAAAGGAAAAAAATGTCTTCCAAAGGGCTGGAATTTGACAAAAAAGGGTTAGAAAAGGGGAAAATGGCTTAAAATGGGTTAGAAATTCAGGAAAATGGTTAGAAATGGCCAAAAATGACTGAAAACAGGAAAAAATGGGGCAAAAACTAGTAAAAAAATGAGAAAAATGGCTTAGAACCTTTTGAAACTTGCCAAAGATACGATAGAAATGGCCATAAACAGCTTTAAATGACTTTCAAATGGGCGCAAAGGGGATTGAAAAGGCAAAAATTGCTTAGAAATAGCCAAACACGGCTTAAAAGCATTGAGAAATGGACAAAAATGGTTCAGAAAAGGAAATGAAAAAAAGGCTTCAAACGATTTAGAGTCGGGCAAAAAAGGGTTAGAAAAGGAAAAAAACTTCTAAAAAATGATTAGAAATTGACAAAAAAGGGTCACAAAAGAAAAAAAAAAGCCTTACAAAGGGTTGGAATTTGACAAAAACGGCTTAGAAAAGGAATGAATGGCTTTAAAAGGGTTAGAAATTGAGAAAAATGGGTTAGAAAAGAAAAAAAAACTGCTTAAAAAGGATAGAAATTGAGAAAATGGGTTAGAAAAGTTAAATAAAGCAAGCATTCAAACGACTTAGAAATGGGCAAAAATGGGTTGGAAAAGGGAAAATAACTGCTAAAAAACAGTTAGAAAAGGACAGAAATGGGTTAGAAAAGGACTAAAACGTCTTCCAAAGGGCTGGAATTTGACAAAAAAGGGTTAGAAAAGGGGAAAATGGCTTAAAATGGGTTAGAAATTCACAAAAATGGTTAGAAATGGCCAAAAATGACTGAAAACAGGAAAAAAATGGGGCAAAAACGAGTAAGAAAAAGAGAAAAATGGCTTAGAACCTTTTGAAACTTGCCAAAGATACGATAGAAATGGCCATAAATGGCTTTCAATGAGTTTCAAATGGGATTGAAAAGGCAAAAATTGCTTAGAAATAGCCAAACACTGCTTAAAAGCGTTGAGAAATGGACAAAAATGGTTCAGAAAAGGAAATGAAAAAAAGGCTTCAAACGACTTAGAGATGGGCAAAAAGGGGTTACAAAAGGAAAAAACTTCTAAAAAATTGTTAGAAATTCACAAAAAAAGGGTCACAAAAGAAAAAAAAAGCATTACAAAGGGTTGGAATTTGACAAAAACGGCTTAGAAAAGGAAAGAATGGCTTTAAAAGGGATAGAAATTGAGAAAAATGGGTTAGAAAAGAAAAAAAACTGCTTAAAAAAAATAGAAATTGAGAAAATGGGTGAGAAAAGTTAAATAAAGCAAGCATTCAAACGACTTAGAAATGGGGTAAAATGGGTTGGAAAAGGGAAAAAAACTCCTAAAAAATAGTTTGAAAAGGACAAAAATGGGTTAGAAAAGGAAAAAAATGTCTCCCAAAGGGATGGAATTTGACAAAAAAGGGTTAGAAAAGGGGAAAATGGCTTAAAATGGGTTAGAAATTCACAAAAAATGGGTTAGAAATGGCCAAAAATGACTGAAAACAAGAAAAAAATGGGGCAAAAACGAGTAAGAAAAAGAGAAAAATGGCTTAGAACCTTTTGAAACTTGCCAAAGATACGATAGAAATGGCCATAAATGGCTTTCAATGAGTTTCAAATGGGATTGAAAAGGCAAAAATTGCTTAGAAATAGCCAAACACTGCTTAAAAGCGTTGAGAAATGGACAAAAATGGTTCAGAAAAGGAAATCAAAAAAGGCTTCAAACGACTTAGAGATGGGCAAAAAGGGGTTACAAAAGGAAAAAACTTCTAAAAAATTGTTAGAAATTCACAAAAAAAGGGTCACAAAAGAAAAAAAAAGCATTACAAAGGGTTGGAATTTGACAAAAACGGCTTAGAAAAGGAAAGAATGGCTTTAAAAGTGATAGAAATTGAGAAAAATGGGTTAGAAAAGAAAAAAAACTGCTTAAAAAAATAGAAATTGAGAAAATGGGTGAGAAAAGTTAAATAAAGCAAGCATTCAAACGACTTAGAAATGGGGTAAAATGGGTTGGAAAAGGGAAAAAAACTGCTAAAAAATAGTTAGAAAAGGACAGAAATGGGTTAGAAAAGGACAAAAACGGCTTCCAAAGGCCTGGAATTTGACAAAAAAGTGTTAGAAAAGGGGAAAATGGCTTAAAATGGGTAAGAAATTCACAAAAATGGGTTAGAAATTGCCAAAAATGACTGAAAACAGGAAAAAATTGGGAAAAACCCAATAAGAAAAAGAAAAAAATGTCTTAGAACCTGTTGAAACTTGCCAAAGATACGATAGAAATGGCTAAAAATGGCTTTCAATGAGCTTCAAATGGGGTTGAAAAGGCAAAAATTGCTTAGAAATAGCCAAACACGGCTTAAAAGCATTGAGAAATGGACAAAAATGGTTCAGAAAAGGAAATGAAAAAAAGGCTTCAAACGACTTAGAGATGGGCAAAAAGGGGTTACAAAAGGAAAAAAACTCTAAAAAATTGCTAGAAATTGACAAAAAAGGGTCACAAAAGAAAAAAAGAGCCTTACAAAGGGTTGAAATTTGACAAAAACAGCTTAGAAAAGGAAAGAATGGCTTTAAAAGGGTTAGAAATTGAGAAAAATGGGTTAGAAAAGGAAAAAAAAACTGCTTAAAAAAGAAATTGAGAAAAATCGGTTAGAAAAGTTAAATAAAGCAAGCATTCAAATGACTTAGAAATGGACAAAAATGGGTAGGAAAAGGGAAAAAATGTCTTCCAAAGGGCTGGAATTTGACAAAAACGGGTTAGAAAAGGGAAAAATGGCTTAAAATGCGTTAGAAATTCACAAAAATGGGTTAGAAAAGGCCAAAAATGACTGAAAACAGGAAAAAATGGGGCAAAACCCAGTAAGAAAAAGAGAAAAATGGCTTAGAACCTTTTGAAACTTGCCAAAGATACGATAGAAATGGCCATAAATGGCTTTAAATGAGTTTCAAATGGGCACAAAGGGGATTGAAAAGGCAAAAATTGCTTAGAAATAGCCAAACACTGCTTAAAAGCATTGAGAAATGGACAAAAATGGTTCAGAAAAGGAAATCAAAAAAGGCTTCAAACGACTTAGAGATGGGCAAAAAAGGGTTAGAAAAGGAAAAAAACTTCTAAAAAATGGTTAGAAATTGACAAAAAAGGGTCACAAAAGAAAAAAAAAACGCCTTACAAAGGGTTGGAATTTGACAAAAACGGCTTAGAAAAGGAATGAATGGCTTTAAAAGGGTTAGAAATTGAGAAAAATGGGTTAGAAAAGGAAAAAAACTGCTTAAAAAGGATAGAAATTGAGAAAATGGGTTAGAAAAGTTAAATAAAGCAAGCATTCAAACGACTTAGAAATGGGCAAAAATGGGTTGGAAAAGGGAAAATAACAGCTAAAAAACAGTTAGAAAAGGACAGAAATGGGTTAGAAAAGGAAAAAAATGTCTTCCAAAGGGCTGGAATTTGACAAAAACGGGTTAGAAAAGGGGAAAATGGCTTAAAATGGGTTAGAAATTCAGGAAAATGGTTAGAAATGGCCAAAAATGACTGAAAACAGGAAAAAATGGGGCAAAAACTAGTAAAAAAATGAGAAAAATGGCTTAGAACCTTTTGAAACTTGCCAAAGATACGATAGAAATGGCCATAAACAGCTTTAAATGACTTTCAAATGGGCGCAAAGGGGATTGAAAAGGCAAAAATTGCTTAGAAATAGCCAAACACGGCTTAAAAGCATTGAGAAATGGACAAAAATGGTTCAGAAAAGGAAATGAAAAAAAGGCTTCAAACGATTTAGAGTCGGGCAAAAAAGGGTTAGAAAAGGAAAAAAACTTCTAAAAAATGATTAGAAATTGACAAAAAAGGGTCACAAAAGAAAAAAAAAAGCCTTACAAAGGGTTGGAATTTGACAAAAACGGCTTAGAAAAGGAATGAATGGCTTTAAAAGGGTTAGAAATTGAGAAAAATGGGTTAGAAAAGAAAAAAAAAACTGCTTAAAAAGGATAGAAATTGAGAAAATGGGTTAGAAAAGTTAAATAAAGCAAGCATTCAAACGACTTAGAAATGGGCAAAAATGGGTTGGAAAAGGGAAAATAACTGCTAAAAAACAGTTAGAAAAGGACAGAAATGGGTTAGAAAAGGACTAAAACGTCTTCCAAAGGGCTGGAATTTGACAAAAAAGGGTTAGAAAAGGGGAAAATGGCTTAAAATGGGTTAGAAATTCACAAAAATGGTTAGAAATGGCCAAAAATGACTGAAAGCAGGAAAAAAATGGGGCAAAAACGAGTAAGAAAAAGAGAAAAATGGCTTAGAACCTTTTGAAACTTGCCAAAGATACGATAGAAATGGCCATAAATGGCTTTCAATGAGTTTCAAATGGGATTGAAAAGGCAAAAATTGCTTAGAAATAGCCAAACACTGCTTAAAAGCGTTGAGAAATGGACAAAAATGGTTCAGAAAAGGAAATGAAAAAAAGGCTTCAAACGACTTAGAGATGGGCAAAAAGGGGTTACAAAAGGAAAAAACTTCTAAAAAATTGTTAGAAATTCACAAAAAAAGGGTCACAAAAGAAAAAAAAAGCATTACAAAGGGTTGGAATTTGACAAAAACGGCTTAGAAAAGGAAAGAATGGCTTTAAAAGGGATAGAAATTGAGAAAAATGGGTTAGAAAAGAAAAAAAAATGCTTAAAAAAAATAGAAATTGAGAAAATGGGTGAGAAAAGTTAAATAAAGCAAGCATTCAAACGACTTAGAAATGGGGTAAAATGGGTTGGAAAAGGGAAAAAAACTCCTAAAAAATAGTTTGAAAAGGACAAAAATGGGTTAGAAAAGGAAAAAAATGTCTCCCAAAGGGATGGAATTTGACAAAAAAGGGTTAGAAAAGGGGAAAATGGCTTAAAATGGGTTAGAAATTCACAAAAAATGGGTTAGAAATGGCCAAAAATGACTGAAAACAAGAAAAAAATGGGGCAAAAACGAGTAAGAAAAAGAGAAAAATGGCTTAGAACCTTTTGAAACTTGCCAAAGATACGATAGAAATGGCCATAAATGGCTTTCAATGAGTTTCAAATGGGATTGAAAAGGCAAAAATTGCTTAGAAATAGCCAAACACTGCTTAAAAGCGTTGAGAAATGGACAAAAATGGTTCAGAAAAGGAAATCAAAAAAGGCTTCAAACGACTTAGAGATGGGCAAAAAGGGGTTACAAAAGGAAAAAACTTCTAAAAAATTGTTAGAAATTCACAAAAAAAGGGTCACAAAAGAAAAAAAAAGCATTACAAAGGGTTGGAATTTGACAAAAACGGCTTAGAAAAGGAAAGAATGGCTTTAAAAGTGATAGAAATTGAGAAAAATGGGTTAGAAAAGAAAAAAAACTGCTTAAAAAAATAGAAATTGAGAAAATGGGTGAGAAAAGTTAAATAAAGCAAGCATTCAAACGACTTAGAAATGGGGTAAAATGGGTTGGAAAAGGGAAAAAAACTGCTAAAAAATAGTTAGAAAAGGACAGAAATGGGTTAGAAAAGGACAAAAACGGCTTCCAAAGGCCTGGAATTTGACAAAAAAGTGTTAGAAAAGGGGAAAATGGCTTAAAATGGGTAAGAAATTCACAAAAATGGGTTAGAAATTGCCAAAAATGACTGAAAACAGGAAAAAATTGGGAAAAACCCAATAAGAAAAAGAAAAAAATGTCTTAGAACCTGTTGAAACTTGCCAAAGATACGATAGAAATGGCTAAAAATGGCTTTCAATGAGCTTCAAATGGGGTTGAAAAGGCAAAAATTGCTTAGAAATAGCCAAACACGGCTTAAAAGCATTGAGAAATGGACAAAAATGGTTCAGAAAAGGAAATGAAAAAAAGGCTTCAAACGATTTAGAGATGGGCAAATAGGGGTTAGGAAAGGAAAAAAACTCTAAAAAATTGCTAGAAATTGACAAAAAAGGGTCACAAAAGAAAAAAAGAGCCTTACAAAGGGTTGAAATTTGACAAAAACAGCTTAGAAAAGGAAAGAATGGCTTTAAAAGGGTTAGAAATTGATAAAAATGGGTTAGAAAAGGAAAAAAAAACTGCTTAAAAAAGAAATTGAGAAAAATCGGTTAGAAAAGTTAAATAAAGCAAGCATTCAAATGACTTAGAAATGGACAAAAATGGGTAGGAAAAGGGAAAAAATGTCTTCCAAAGGGCTGGAATTTGACAAAAACGGGTTAGAAAAGGGAAAAATGGCTTAAAATGCGTTAGAAATTCACAAAAATGGGTTAGAAAAGGCCAAAAATGACTGAAAACAGGAAAAAATGGGGCAAAACCCAGTAAGAAAAAGAGAAAAATGGCTTAGAACCTTTTGAAACTTGCCAAAGATACGATAGAAATGGCCATAAATGGCTTTCAATGAGTTTCAAATGGGATTGAAAAGGCAAAAATTGCTTAGAAATAGCCAAACACTGCTTAAAAGCGTTGAGAAATGGACAAAAATGGTTCAGAAAAGGAAATGAAAAAAAGGCTTCAAACGACTTAGAGATGGGCAAAAAGGGGTTACAAAAGGAAAAAACTTCTAAAAAATTGTTAGAAATTCACAAAAAAAGGGTCACAAAAGAAAAAAAAAGCATTACAAAGGGTTGGAATTTGACAAAAACGGCTTAGAAAAGGAAAGAATGGCTTTAAAAGGGATAGAAATTGAGAAAAATGGGTTAGAAAAGAAAAAAAACTGCTTAAAAAAAATAGAAATTGAGAAAATGGGTGAGAAAAGTTAAATAAAGCAAGCATTCAAACGACTTAGAAATGGGGTAAAATGGGTTGGAAAAGGGAAAAAAACTCCTAAAAAATAGTTTGAAAAGGACAAAAATGGGTTAGAAAAGGAAAAAAATGTCTCCCAAAGGGATGGAATTTGACAAAAAAGGGTTAGAAAAGGGGAAAATGGCTTAAAATGGGTTAGAAATTCACAAAAAATGGGTTAGAAATGGCCAAAAATGACTGAAAACAAGAAAAAAATGGGGCAAAAACGAGTAAGAAAAAGAGAAAAATGGCTTAGAACCTTTTGAAACTTGCCAAAGATACGATAGAAATGGCCATAAATGGCTTTCAATGAGTTTCAAATGGGATTGAAAAGGCAAAAATTGCTTAGAAATAGCCAAACACTGCTTAAAAGCGTTGAGAAATGGACAAAAATGGTTCAGAAAAGGAAATCAAAAAAGGCTTCAAACGACTTAGAGATGGGCAAAAAGGGGTTACAAAAGGAAAAAACTTCTAAAAAATTGTTAGAAATTCACAAAAAAAGGGTCACAAAAGAAAAAAAAAGCATTACAAAGGGTTGGAATTTGACAAAAACGGCTTAGAAAAGGAAAGAATGGCTTTAAAAGTGATAGAAATTGAGAAAAATGGGTTAGAAAAGAAAAAAAACTGCTTAAAAAAATAGAAATTGAGAAAATGGGTGAGAAAAGTTAAATAAAGCAAGCATTCAAACGACTTAGAAATGGGGTAAAATGGGTTGGAAAAGGGAAAAAAACTGCTAAAAAATAGTTAGAAAAGGACAGAAATGGGTTAGAAAAGGACAAAAACGGCTTCCAAAGGCCTGGAATTTGACAAAAAAGTGTTAGAAAAGGGGAAAATGGCTTAAAATGGGTAAGAAATTCACAAAAATGGGTTAGAAATTGCCAAAAATGACTGAAAACAGGAAAAAATTGGGAAAAACCCAATAAGAAAAAGAAAAAAATGTCTTAGAACCTGTTGAAACTTGCCAAAGATACGATAGAAATGGCTAAAAATGGCTTTCAATGAGCTTCAAATGGGGTTGAAAAGGCAAAAATTGCTTAGAAATAGCCAAACACGGCTTAAAAGCATTGAGAAATGGACAAAAATGGTTCAGAAAAGGAAATGAAAAAAAGGCTTCAAACGATTTAGAGATGGGCAAATAGGGGTTAGGAAAGGAAAAAAACTCTAAAAAATTGCTAGAAATTGACAAAAAAGGGTCACAAAAGAAAAAAAGAGCCTTACAAAGGGTTGAAATTTGACAAAAACAGCTTAGAAAAGGAAAGAATGGCTTTAAAAGGGTTAGAAATTGATAAAAATGGGTTAGAAAAGGAAAAAAAAACTGCTTAAAAAAGAAATTGAGAAAAATCGGTTAGAAAAGTTAAATAAAGCAAGCATTCAAATGACTTAGAAATGGACAAAAATGGGTAGGAAAAGGGAAAAAATGTCTTCCAAAGGGCTGGAATTTGACAAAAACGGGTTAGAAAAGGGAAAAATGGCTTAAAATGCGTTAGAAATTCACAAAAATGGGTTAGAAAAGGCCAAAAATGACTGAAAACAGGAAAAAATGGGGCAAAACCCAGTAAGAAAAAGAGAAAAATGGCTTAGAACCTTTTGAAACTTGCCAAAGATACGATAGAAATGGCCATAAATGGCTTTAAATGAGTTTCAAATGGGCACAAAGGGGATTGAAAAGGCAAAAATTGCTTAGAAATAGCCAAACACTGCTTAAAAGCATTGAGAAATGGACAAAAATGGTTCAGAAAAGGAAATCAAAAAAGGCTTCAAACGACTTAGAGATGGGCAAAAAAGGGTTAGAAAAGGAAAAAAACTTCTAAAAAATGGTTAGAAATTGACAAAAAAGGGTCACAAAAGAAAAAAAAAACGCCTTACAAAGGGTTGGAATTTGACAAAAACGGCTTAGAAAAGGAATGAATGGCTTTAAAAGGGTTAGAAATTGAGAAAAATGGGTTAGAAAAGGAAAAAAACTGCTTAAAAAGGATAGAAATTGAGAAAATGGGTTAGAAAAGTTAAATAAAGCAAGCATTCAAACGACTTAGAAATGGGCAAAAATGGGTTGGAAAAGGGAAAATAACAGCTAAAAAACAGTTAGAAAAGGACAGAAATGGGTTAGAAAAGGAAAAAAATGTCTTCCAAAGGGCTGGAATTTGACAAAAACGGGTTAGAAAAGGGGAAAATGGCTTAAAATGGGTTAGAAATTCACAAAAATGGTTAGAAATGGCCAAAAATGACTGAAAACAGGAAAAAAATGGGGCAAAAACGAGTAAGAAAAAGAGAAAAATGGCTTAGAACCTTTTGAAACTTGCCAAAGATACGATAGAAATGGCCATAAATGGCTTTCAATGAGTTTCAAATGGGATTGGAAAGGCAAAAATTGCTTAGAAATAGCCAAACACTGCTTAAAAGCGTCGAGAAATGGACAAAAATGGTTCAGAAAGGGAAATCAAAAAAGGCTTCAAACGACTTAGAGATGGGCAAAAAGGGGTTACAAAAGGAAAAAACTTCTAAAAAATGGTTAGAAATTGACAAAAAAGGTTCACAAAAGAATAAAAAAGCATTACAAATGGTTGGAATTTGACAAAAACGGCTTAGAAAAGGAAAGAATGGCTTTAAAAGTGATAGAAATTGAGAAAATGGGTTAGAAAAGTTAAATAAAGCAAGCATTCAAACGACTTAGAAATGGGCAAAAATGGGTTGGAAAAGGGAAAATAACTGCTAAAAAATAGTTAGAAAAGGACAGAAATGGGTTAGAAAAGGACAAAAACGGCTTCCAAAGGCCTGGAATTTGACAAAAAAGGGTTAGAAAAGGGGAAAATGGCTTAAAATGGGTAAGAAATTCACAAAAATGGGTTAGAAATGGCCAAAAATGACTGAAAACCGGAAAAAATTGGAAAAAACCCAATAAGAAAAAGAAAAAAATGTCTTAGAACCTGTTGAAACTTGCCAAAGATACGATAGAAATGGCTAAAAATGGCTTTCAATGAGCTTCAAATGGGGTTGAAAAGGCAAAAATTGCTTAGAAATAGCCAAACACGGCTTAAAAGCATTGAGAAATGGACAAAAATGGTTCAGAAAAGGAAATGAAAAAAAGGCTTCAAACGACTTAGAGATGGGCAAATAGGGGTTAGGAAAGGAAAAAAACATCTAAAAAATGGTTAGAAATTGACAAAAAAGGGTCACAAAAGAAAAAAAAAAGCCTTACAAAGGGTTGGAATTTGACAGAAACGGCTTAGAAAAGGAATGAATGGCTTTAAAAGGGTTAGAAATTGAGAAAAATGGGTTAGAAAAGGAAAAAAACTGCTTAAAAAGGATAGAAATTGAGAAAATGGGTTAGAAAAGTTAAATAAAGCAAGCATTCAAACGACTTAGAAATGGGGTAAAATGGGTTGGAAAAGGGAAAAAAACTCCTAAAAAATAGTTAGAAAAGGACAAAAATGGGTTAGAAAAGGAAAAAAATGTCTCCCAAAGGGATGGAATTTGACAAAAAAGGGTTAGAAAAGGGGAAAATGGCTTAAAATGGGTTAGAAATTCACTAAAATGGTTAGAAATGGCCAAAAATGACTGAAAACAGGAAAAAAATGGGGCAAAAACGAGTAAGAAAAAGAGAAAAATGGCTTAGAACCTTTTGAAACTTGCCAAAGGTCACAGTATCACAGTATGTTAGAGACTGGAAGGGACCTCGAAAGTTCATCTAGTCCAATCCCCCTGCCGGAGCAGGAACACCTAGATAATGTTACACAGGTATGCGTCCAGGCGGGTTTTGAATGTCTCCAGGGAAGGAGACTCCACAACCTCCCTGGGCAGCCTGTTCCAGTGTTCCGTCACCCTCACTGAGAAGAAGTTTCTTCTCAAGTTTAAGTGGAACCTCTTGTGTTCCAGTTTGTACCCATTACCCCTTGTCCTATCATTGTTTGCCACTGAGTAGAGCCTGGCTCCGTCCTCGTGACACTCCCCCTTTATATATTTATAGACACTGATAAGGTCACCCCTCAGTCTCCTCTTCTCCAAACTATAGAGACCCAGCTCCCTCAGTCTTTCCTCATAAGGGAGATGTTCCACTCCCTTAATCATCTTTGTTGCCCTGCGCTGGACTCTCTCCAGCAGCTCCCTGTCCTTCTTGAACTGAGGGGCCCAGAACTGGACACAATACTCCAGATGGGGTCTCACCAGGGCAGAGTAGAGGGGAAGGAGGACCTCTCTCGACCTACTAACCACCGCCCTTCTAATACACCCCAGGATGCCATTGGCCTTCTTAGCCACAAGGGCACAGTGTTGGCTCATGGTCATCCTGTTGTCCACTAGTACCCCCAGGTCCCTCTCCCCTACACTGCTCTCTAACAGGTCGTTCCCCAACCTATACTGGAACCTGGGGTTGTTCCTGCCCAGATGCAGGACTCTACACTTTCCCTTGTTATATTTCATCAAGTTACTCCCTGCCCAACTCTCCAGCCTATCCAGGTCTCGCTGGATGGCAGCACAGCCTTCTGGCGTATCAGCCACTCCTCCCAGCTTAGTGTCATCAGCAAACTTGCTGATAGTGCACTCAATTCCCTCATCTAAATCATTGATGAATATATTAAATAATACCGGTCCCAGTACTGACCCTTGAGGCACTCCACTAGTTACAGGCCTCCAACTAGACTCAGCCCCATAGACTACAAATCTCTGGCTTCTCTCCTTCAGCCAGTTCGCAGTCCACCTCACTACCTGATCATCCAGTCCACACTTCCTCATTTTAGCCGCGAGGATGCTGTGGGAGACTGTTACGATAGATACGATAGAAATGGCCATAAATGGCTTTCAATGAGTTTCAAATGGGATTGAAAAGGCAAAAATTGCTTAGAAATAGCCAAACACTGCTTAAAAGCGTTGAGAAATGGACAAAAATGGTTCAGAAAAGGAAATGAAAAAAAAGCTTCAAACGACTTAGAGATGGGCAAAAAGGGGTTACAAAAGGAAAAAACTTCTAAAAAATTGTTAGAAATTCACAAAAAAAGGGTCACAAAAGAAAAAAAAAGCATTACAAAGGGTTGGAATTTGACAAAAACGTCTTAGAAAAGGAAAGAATGGCTTTAAAAGTGATAGAAATTGAGAAAAATGGGTTAGAAAAGAAAAAAAACTGCTTAAAAAAATAGAAATTGAGAAAATGGGTGAGAAAAGTTAAATAAAGCAAGCATTCAAACGACTTAGAAATGGGGTAAAATGGGTTGGAAAAGGGAAAAAAACTCCTAAAAAATAGTTTGAAAAGGACAAAAATGGGTTAGAAAAGGAAAAAAATGTCTTCCAAAGGGATGGAATTTGACAAAAAAGGGTTAGAAAAGGGGAAAATGGCTTAAAATGGGTTAGAAATTCACAAAAAATGGGTTAGAAATGGCCAAAAATGACTGAAAACAGGAAAAAATGGGGCAAAACCCAGTAAGAAAAAGAGAAAAATGGCTTAGAACCTTTTGGAACTTGCCAAAGATACGATAGAAATGGCCAAAAATGGCTTTCAATGAGTTTCAAATGGGCACAAAGGGGATTGAAAAGGCAAAAATTGCTTAGAAATAGCCAAACACGGCTTAAAAGCACTGAGAAATGGACAAAAATGGTTCAGAAAAGGAAATGAAAAAAAGGCTTCAAACGAATTAGAGACGGGCAAAAAGGGGTTAGAAAAGGAAAAAACTTCTAAAAAATGGTTAGAAATTGACAAAAAAGGGTCACAAAAGAAAAAAAAAAGCCTTACAAAGGGTTGGAATTTGACAAAAACGGCTTAGAAAAGGAATGAATGGCTTTAAAAGTGATAGAAATTGAGAAAAATGGGTTAGAAAAGAAAAAAAACTGCTTGAAAAAGGTAGAAATTGAGAAAATGGGTTAGAAAAGTTAAATAAAGCAAGCATTCAAACGACTTAGAAATGGGCAAAAATGGGTTGGAAAAGGGAAAATAACTGCTAAAAAATAGTTTGAAAAGGACAGAAATGGGTTAGAAAAGGAAAAAAACGGCTTCCAAAGGGCCGGAATTTGACAAAACAGGGTTAGAAAAGGGGAAAATGGCTTAAAATGCGTTAGAAATTCACAAAAATGGGTTAGAAATGGCCAAAAATGACTGAAAACAGGAAAAAACGGGGCAAAACCCAGTAAGAAAAAGAGAAAAATGGCTTAGAACCTTTTGAAACTTGCCAAAGATGCGATAGAAATGGCCATAAATGGCTTTAAATGAGTTCCAAATGGGCACAAAGGGGATTGAAAAGGCAAAAATTGCTTAGAAATAGCCAAACACGGCTTAAAAGCATTGAGAAATGGACAAAAATGGTTCAGAAAAGGAAATGAAAAAAAGGCTTCAAACGACTTAGGGATGGGCAAAAAAGGGTTAGAAAAGGAAAAAAACTTCTAAAAAATAGTTAGAAAAGGACAGAAATGGGTTAGAAAAGGAAAAAAACGGCTTCCAAAGGGCCGGAATTTGACAAAAAAGGGTTAGAAAAGGGGAAAATGGCTTAAAATGGGTTAGAAATTCACAAAACTGGGTTAGAAATGGCCAAAAATGACTGAAAACAGGAAAAAATGGGGCAAAACCCAGTAAGAAAAAGAGAAAAATGGCTTAGAACCTTTTGAAACTTGCCAAAGATACGATAGAAATGGCCAAAAATGGCTTTCAATGAGTTTCAAATGGGCACAAAGGGGATTGAAAAGGAAAAAATTGCTTAGAAATAGCCAAACACGGCTTAAAAGCATTGAGAAATGGACAAAAATGGTTCAGAAAAGGAAATGAAAAAAAGGCTTCAAACGAATTAGAGACGGGCAAAAAGGGGTTAGAAAAGGAAAAAACTTCTAAAAAATGGTTAGAAATCGACAAAAAAGGGTCACAAAAGAAAAAAAAAAGCCTTACAAAGGGTTGGAATTTGACAAAAACGGCTTAGAAAAGGAATGAATGGCTTTAAAAGGGTTAGAAATTGAGAAAAATGGGTTAGAAAAGAAAAAAAAACTGCTTAAAAAGGATAGAAATTGAGAAAATGGGTTAGAAAAGTTAAATAAAGCAAGCATTCAAACGACTTAGAAATGGGCAAAAATGGGTTGGAAAAGGGAAAATAACTGCTAAAAAATAGTTAGAAAAGGACAGAAATGGGTTAGAAAAGGACAAAAACGGCTTCCAAAGGGCTGGAATTTGACAAAAAAGGGTTAGAAAAGGGGAAAATGGCTTAAAATGGGTAAGAAATTCACAAAAATGGGTTAGAAATGGCCAAAAATGACTGAAAACAGGAAAAAATTGGGAAAAACCCAGTAAGAAAAAGAAAAAAATGGCTTAGAACCTGTTGAAACTTGCCAAAGATACGATAGAAATGGCTAAAAATGGCTTTCAATGAGCTTCAAATGGGGTTGAAAAGGCAAAAATTGCTTAGAAATAGCCAAACACGGCTTAAAAGCATTGAGAAATGGACAAAAATGGTTCAGAAAAGGAAATGAAAAAAAGGCTTCAAACGATTTAGAGATGGGCAAATAGGGGTTAGGAAAGGAAAAAAACTCTAAAAAATTGCTAGAAATTGACAAAAAAGGGTCACAAAAGAAAAAAAAAGCCTTACAAAGGGTTGAAATTGGACAAAAACAGCTTAGAAAAGGAAAGAATGGCTTTAAAAGGGTTAGAAATTGATAAAAATGGGTTAGAAAAGGAAAAAAAACTGCTTAAAAAAGAAATTGAGAAAAATCGGTTAGAAAAGTTAAATAAAGCAAGCATTCAAATGACTTAGAAATGGACAAAAATGGGTAGGAAAAGGGAAAAAATGTCTTCCAAAGGGCTGGAATTTGACAAAAACGGGTTAGAAAAGGGGAAAATGGCTTAAAATGCGTTAGAAATTCACAAAAATGGGTTAGAAATGGCCAAAAATGACTGAAAACAGGAAAAAACGGGGCAAAACCCAGTAAGAAAAAGAGAAAAATGGCTTAGAACCTTTTGAAACTTGCCAAAGATACGATAGAAATGGCCATAAATGGCTTTAAATGAGTTCCAAATGGGCACAAAGGGGATTGAAAAGGCAAAAATTGCTTAGAAATAGCCAAACACGGCTTAAAAGCATTGAGAAATGGACAAAAATGGTTCAGAAAAGGAAATGAAAAAAAGGCTTCAAACGACTTAGGGATGGGCAAAAAAGGGTTAGAAAAGGAAAAAAACATCTAAAAAATGGTTAGAAATTGACAAAAAAGGGTCACAAAAGAAAAAAAAAAGCCTTACAAAGGGTTGGAATTTGACAAAAACGGCTTAGAAAAGGAATGAATGGCTTTAAAAGGGTTAGAAATTGAGAAAAATGGGTTAGAAAAGGAAAAAAACTGCTTAAAAAAGATAGAAATTGAAAAAATGGGTTAGAAAAGTTAAATAAAGCAAGCATTCAAACGACTTAGAAAAGGACAAAAATGGGTTAGAAAAGGAAAAAAATGTCTTCCAAAGGCCTGGAATTTGACAAAAAAGGGTTAGAAAAGGGGAAAATGGCTTAAAATGGGTTAGAAATTCTGGAAAATGGTTAGAAATGGCCAAAAATGACTGAAAACAGAAAAAAATGGGGGAAAAACTAGTAAAAAAATGAGAAAAATGGCTTAGAACCTTTTGAAACTTGCCTAAGATACGATAGAAATGGCCATAAACGGCTTTAAATGAGTTTCAAATGGGCGCAAAGGGGATTGAAAAGGCAAAAATTGCTTAGAAATAGCCAAACACGGCTTAAAAGCATTGAGAAATGGACAAAAATGGTTCAGAAAAGGAAATGAAAAAAAGGCTTCAAACGACTTAGAGACGGGCAAAAAAGGGTTAGAAAAGGAAAAAAACTTCTAAAAAATTGCTAGAAATTGACAAAAAAGGGTCACAAAAGAAAAAAAAAAGCCTTACAAAGGGTTGGAATTTGACAAAAACGGCTTAGAAAAGGAATGAATGGCTTTAAAAGGGTTAGAAATTGAGAAAAATGGGTTAGAAAAGGAAAAAAACTGCTTAAAAAGGATAGAAATTGAGAAAATGGGTTAGAAAAGTTAAATAAAGCAAGCATTCAAACGACTTAGAAATGGGGTAAAATGGGTTGGAAAAGGGAAAATAACTGCTAAAAAACAGTTAGGAAAGGACAGAAATGGGTTAGAAAAGGACTAAAACGTCTTCCAAAGAGCTGGAATTTGACAAAAAAAGGGTTAGAAAAGGGGAAAATGGCTTAAAATGGGTTAGAAATTCACAAAAATGGTTAGAAATGGCCAAAAATGACTGAAAACAGGAAAAAATTGGGAAAAACCCAGTAAGAAAAAGAAAAAAATGGCTTAGAACCTGTTGAAACTTGCCAAAGATACGATAGAAATGGCTAAAAATGGCTTTCAATGAGCTTCAAATGGGGTTGAAAAGGCAAAAATTGCTTAGAAATAGCCAAACACGGCTTAAAAGCATTGAGAAATGGACAAAAATGGTTCAGAAAAGGAAATGAAAAAAAGGCTTCAAACGATTTAGAGATGGGCAAATAGGGGTTAGGAAAGGAAAAAAACTCTAAAAAATTGCTAGAAATTGACAAAAAAGGGTCACAAAAGAAAAAAAAAGCCTTACAAAGGGTTGAAATTTGACAAAAACAGCTTAGAAAAAGAATGAATGGCTTTAAAAGGGTTAGAAATTGAGAAAAATGGGTTAGAAAAGGAAAAAAAACTGCTTAAAAAAGAAATTGAGAAAAATCGGTTAGAAAAGTTAAATAAAGCAAGCATTCAAATGACTTAGAAATGGACAAAAATGGGTAGGAAAAGGAAAAAAATGTCTTCCAAAGGGCTGGAATTTGACAAAAACGGGTTAGAAAAGGGGAAAATGGCTTAAAATGCATTAGAAATTCACAAAAATGGGTTAGAAATGGCCAAAAATGACTGAAAACAGGAAAAAAAGGGGCAAAACCCAGTAAGAAAAAGAGAAAAATGGCTTAGAACCTTTTGAAACTTGCCAAAGATACGATAGAAATGGCCATAAACAGCTTTAAATGAGTTTCAAATGGGCGCAAAGGGGATTGAAAAGGAAAAATTGCTTAGAAATAGCCAAACACGGCTTAAAAGCATTGAGAAATGGACAAAAATGGTTCAGAAAAGGAAATGAAAAAAAGGCTTCAAACGACTTAGAGATGGGCAAAAAGGGGTTAGAAAAGGAAAAAAACTTCTAAAAAATGGTTAGAAATTGACAAAAAAGGGTCACAAAAGAACAAAAAAAGCCTTACAAAGGGTTGAAATTTGACAAAAAAAAGCTTAGAAAAGGAAAGAATGGCTTTAAAAGGGTTAGAAATTGAGAAAAATGGGTTAGATAAGGAAAAAAACTGCTTAAAAAAGATAGAAATTGAGAAAATGGGTGAGAAAAGTTAAATAAAGCAAGCATTCAAACGACTTAGAAATGGGGTAAAATGGGTTGGAAAAGGGAAAAAAACTCCTAAAAAATAGTTAGAAAAGGATAGAAATGGGTTAGAAAAGGAAAAAAACGGCTTCCAAAGGGCCGGAATTTGACAAAACAGGGTTAGAAAAGGGGAAAATGGCTTAAAATGCGTAAGAAATTCACAAAACTGGGTTAGAAATGGCCAAAAATGACTGAAAACAGGAAAAAACGGGGCAAAACCCAGTAAGAAAAAGAGAAAAATGGCTTAGAACCTTTTGAAACTTGCCAAAGATACGATAGAAATGGCCATAAATGGCTTTAAATGAGTTCCAAATGGGCACAAAGGGGATTGAAAAGGCAAAAATTGCTTAGAAATAGCCAAACACGGCTTAAAAGCATTGAGAAATGGACAAAAATGGTTCAGAAAAGGAAATGAAAAAAAGGCTTCAAACGACTTAGGGATGGGCAAAAAAGGGTTAGAAAAGGAAAAAAACATCTAAAAAATGGTTAGAAATTGACAAAAAAGGGTCACAAAAGAAAAAAAAAAGCCTTACAAAGGGTTGGAATTTGACAAAAACGGCTTAGAAAAGGAATGAATGGCTTTAAAAGGGTTAGAAATTGAGAAAAATGGGTTAGAAAAGGAAAAAAACTGCTTAAAAAAGATAGAAATTGAAAAAATGGGTTAGAAAAGTTAAATAAAGCAAGCATTCAAACGACTTAGAAAAGGACAAAAATGGGTTAGAAAAGGAAAAAAATGTCTTCCAAAGGCCTGGAATTTGACAAAAAAGGGTTAGAAAAGGGGAAAATGGCTTAAAATGGGTTAGAAATTCTGGAAAATGGTTAGAAATGGCCAAAAATGACTGAAAACAGAAAAAAATGGGGGAAAAACTAGTAAAAAAATGAGAAAAATGGCTTAGAACCTTTTGAAACTTGCCTAAGATACGATAGAAATGGCCATAAACGGCTTTAAATGAGTTTCAAATGGGCGCAAAGGGGATTGAAAAGGCAAAAGTTGCTTAGAAATAGCCAAACACGGCTTAAAAGCATTGAGAAATGGACAAAAATGGTTCAGAAAAGGAAATGAAAAAAAGGCTTCAAACGACTTAGAGACGGGCAAAAAAGGGTTAGAAAAGGAAAAAAACTTCTAAAAAATTGCTAGAAATTGACAAAAAAGGGTCACAAAAGAAAAAAAAAAGCCTTACAAAGGGTTGGAATTTGACAAAAACGGCTTAGAAAAGGAATGAATGGCTTTAAAAGGGTTAGAAATTGAGAAAAATGGGTTAGAAAAGGAAAAAAACTGCTTAAAAAGGATAGAAATTGAGAAAATGGGTTAGAAAAGTTAAATAAAGCAAGCATTCAAACGACTTAGAAATGGGGTAAAATGGGTTGGAAAAGGGAAAATAACTGCTAAAAAACAGTTAGGAAAGGACAGAAATGGGTTAGAAAAGGACTAAAACGTCTTCCAAAGAGCTGGAATTTCACAAAAAAAGGGTTAGAAAAGGGGAAAATGGCTTAAAATGGGTTAGAAATTCACAAAAATGGTTAGAAATGGCCAAAAATGACTGAAAACAGGAAAAAATTGGGAAAAACCCAGTAAGAAAAAGAAAAAAATGGCTTAGAACCTGTTGAAACTTGCCAAAGATACGATAGAAATGGCTAAAAATGGCTTTCAATGAGCTTCAAATGGGGTTGAAAAGGCAAAAATTGCTTAGAAATAGCCAAACACGGCTTAAAAGCATTGAGAAATGGACAAAAATGGTTCAGAAAAGGAAATGAAAAAAAGGCTTCAAACGATTTAGAGATGGGCAAATAGGGGTTAGGAAAGGAAAAAAACTCTAAAAAATTGCTAGAAATTGACAAAAAAGGGTCACAAAAGAAAAAAAAAGCCTTACAAAGGGTTGAAATTTGACAAAAACAGCTTAGAAAAAGAATGAATGGCTTTAAAAGGGTTAGAAATTGAGAAAAATGGGTTAGAAAAGGAAAAAAAACTGCTTAAAAAAGAAATTGAGAAAAATCGGTTAGAAAAGTTAAATAAAGCAAGCATTCAAATGACTTAGAAATGGACAAAAATGGGTAGGAAAAGGAAAAAAATGTCTTCCAAAGGGCTGGAATTTGACAAAAACGGGTTAGAAAAGGGGAAAATGGCTTAAAATGCATTAGAAATTCACAAAAATGGGTTAGAAATGGCCAAAAATGACTGAAAACAGGAAAAAAAGGGGCAAAACCCAGTAAGAAAAAGAGAAAAATGGCTTAGAACCTTTTGAAACTTGCCAAAGATACGATAGAAATGGCCATAAACAGCTTTAAATGAGTTTCAAATGGGCGCAAAGGGGATTGAAAAGGAAAAATTGCTTAGAAATAGCCAAACACGGCTTAAAAGCATTGAGAAATGGACAAAAATGGTTCAGAAAAGGAAATGAAAAAAAGGCTTCAAACGACTTAGAGATGGGCAAAAAGGGGTTAGAAAAGGAAAAAAACTTCTAAAAAATGGTTAGAAATTGACAAAAAAGGGTCACAAAAGAACAAAAAAAGCCTTACAAAGGGTTGAAATTTGACAAAAAAAAGCTTAGAAAGGGAAAGAATGGCTTTAAAAGGGTTAGAAATTGAGAAAAATGGGTTAGATAAGGAAAAAAACTGCTTAAAAAAAATAGAAATTGAGAAAATGGGTGAGAAAAGTTAAATAAAGCAAGCATTCAAACGACTTAGAAATGGGGTAAAATGGGTTGGAAAAGGGAAAAAAACTCCTAAAAAATAGTTAGAAAAGGACAGAAATGGGTTAGAAAAGGAAAAAAACGGCTTCCAAAGGGCCGGAATTTGACAAAAAAGGGTTAGAAAAGGGGAAAATGGCTTAAAATGGGTTAGAAATTCACAAAACTGGGTTAGAAATGGCCAAAAATGACTGAAAACAGGAAAAAATGGGGCAAAACCCAGTAAGAAAAAGAGAAAAATGGCTTAGAACCTTTTGAAACTTGCCAAAGATACGATAGAAATGGCCAAAAATGGCTTTCAATGAGTTTCAAATGGGCACAAAGGGGATTGAAAAGGAAAAAATTGCTTAGAAATAGCCAAACACGGCTTAAAAGCATTGAGAAATGGACAAAAATGGTTCAGAAAAGGAAATGAAAAAAAGGCTTCAAACGAATTAGAGACGGGCAAAAAGGGGTTAGAAAAGGAAAAAACTTCTAAAAAATGGTTAGAAATCGACAAAAAAGGGTCACAAAAGAAAAAAAAAAGCCTTACAAAGGGTTGGAATTTGACAAAAACGGCTTAGAAAAGGAATGAATGGCTTTAAAAGGGTTAGAAATTGAGAAAAATGGGTTAGAAAAGAAAAAAAAACTGCTTAAAAAGGATAGAAATTGAGAAAATGGGTTAGAAAAGTTAAATAAAGCAAGCATTCAAACGACTTAGAAATGGGCAAAAATGGGTTGGAAAAGGGAAAATAACTGCTAAAAAATAGTTAGAAAAGGACAGAAATGGGTTAGAAAAGGACAAAAACGGCTTCCAAAGGGCTGGAATTTGACAAAAAAGGGTTAGAAAAGGGGAAAATGGCTTAAAATGGGTAAGAAATTCACAAAAATGGGTTAGAAATGGCCAAAAATGACTGAAAACAGGAAAAAATTGGGAAAAACCCAGTAAGAAAAAGAAAAAAATGGCTTAGAACCTGTTGAAACTTGCCAAAGATACGATAGAAATGGCTAAAAATGGCTTTCAATGAGCTTCAAATGGGGTTGAAAAGGCAAAAATTGCTTAGAAATAGCCAAACACGGCTTAAAAGCATTGAGAAATGGACAAAAATGGTTCAGAAAAGGAAATGAAAAAAAGGCTTCAAACGATTTAGAGATGGGCAAATAGGGGTTAGGAAAGGAAAAAAACTCTAAAAAATTGCTAGAAATTGACAAAAAAGGGTCACAAAAGAAAAAAAAAGCCTTACAAAGGGTTGAAATTTGACAAAAACAGCTTAGAAAAGGAAAGAATGGCTTTAAAAGGGTTAGAAATTGAGAAAAATGGGTTAGAAAAGGAAAAAAAACTGCTTAAAAAAGAAATTGAGAAAAATCGGTTAGAAAAGTTAAATAAAGCAAGCATTCAAATGACTTAGAAATGGACAAAAATGGGTAGGAAAAGGGAAAAAATGTCTTCCAAAGGGCTGGAATTTGACAAAAACGGGTTAGAAAAGGGGAAAATGGCTTAAAATGCGTTAGAAATTCACAAAAATGGGTTAGAAATGGCCAAAAATGACTGAAAACAGGAAAAAACGGGGCAAAACCCAGTAAGAAAAAGAGAAAAATGGCTTAGAACCTTTTGAAACTTGCCAAAGATACGATAGAAATGGCCATAAATGGCTTTAAATGAGTTCCAAATGGGCACAAAGGGGATTGAAAAGGCAAAAATTGCTTAGAAATAGCCAAACACGGCTTAAAAGCATTGAGAAATGGACAAAAATGGTTCAGAAAAGGAAATGAAAAAAAGGCTTCAAACGACTTAGGGATGGGCAAAAAAGGGTTAGAAAAGGAAAAAAACATCTAAAAAATGGTTAGAAATTGACAAAAAAGGGTCACAAAAGAAAAAAAAAAGCCTTACAAAGGGTTGGAATTTGACAAAAACGGCTTAGAAAAGGAATGAATGGCTTTAAAAGGGTTAGAAATTGAGAAAAATGGGTTAGAAAAGGAAAAAAACTGCTTAAAAAAGATAGAAATTGAAAAAATGGGTTAGAAAAGTTAAATAAAGCAAGCATTCAAACGACTTAGAAAAGGACAAAAATGGGTTAGAAAAGGAAAAAAATGTCTTCCAAAGGCCTGGAATTTGACAAAAAAGGGTTAGAAAAGGGGAAAATGGCTTAAAATGGGTTAGAAATTCTGGAAAATGGTTAGAAATGGCCAAAAATGACTGAAAACAGAAAAAAATGGGGGAAAAACTAGTAAAAAAATGAGAAAAATGGCTTAGAACCTTTTGAAACTTGCCTAAGATACGATAGAAATGGCCATAAACGGCTTTAAATGAGTTTCAAATGGGCGCAAAGGGGATTGAAAAGGCAAAAGTTGCTTAGAAATAGCCAAACACGGCTTAAAAGCATTGAGAAATGGACAAAAATGGTTCAGAAAAGGAAATGAAAAAAAGGCTTCAAACGACTTAGAGACGGGCAAAAAAGGGTTAGAAAAGGAAAAAAACTTCTAAAAAATTGCTAGAAATTGACAAAAAAGGGTCACAAAAGAAAAAAAAAAGCCTTACAAAGGGTTGGAATTTGACAAAAACGGCTTAGAAAAGGAATGAATGGCTTTAAAAGGGTTAGAAATTGAGAAAAATGGGTTAGAAAAGGAAAAAAACTGCTTAAAAAGGATAGAAATTGAGAAAATGGGTTAGAAAAGTTAAATAAAGCAAGCATTCAAACGACTTAGAAATGGGGTAAAATGGGTTGGAAAAGGGAAAATAACTGCTAAAAAACAGTTAGGAAAGGACAGAAATGGGTTAGAAAAGGACTAAAACGTCTTCCAAAGAGCTGGAATTTGACAAAAAAAGGGTTAGAAAAGGGGAAAATGGCTTAAAATGGGTTAGAAATTCACAAAAATGGTTAGAAATGGCCAAAAATGACTGAAAACAGGAAAAAATTGGGAAAAACCCAGTAAGAAAAAGAAAAAAATGGCTTAGAACCTGTTGAAACTTGCCAAAGATACGATAGAAATGGCTAAAAATGGCTTTCAATGAGCTTCAAATGGGGTTGAAAAGGCAAAAATTGCTTAGAAATAGCCAAACACGGCTTAAAAGCATTGAGAAATGGACAAAAATGGTTCAGAAAAGGAAATGAAAAAAAGGCTTCAAACGATTTAGAGATGGGCAAATAGGGGTTAGGAAAGGAAAAAAACTCTAAAAAATTGCTAGAAATTGACAAAAAAGGGTCACAAAAGAAAAAAAAAGCCTTACAAAGGGTTGAAATTTGACAAAAACAGCTTAGAAAAAGAATGAATGGCTTTAAAAGGGTTAGAAATTGAGAAAAATGGGTTAGAAAAGGAAAAAAAACTGCTTAAAAAAGAAATTGAGAAAAATCGGTTAGAAAAGTTAAATAAAGCAAGCATTCAAATGACTTAGAAATGGACAAAAATGGGTAGGAAAAGGAAAAAAATGTCTTCCAAAGGGCTGGAATTTGACAAAAACGGGTTAGAAAAGGGGAAAATGGCTTAAAATGCATTAGAAATTCACAAAAATGGGTTAGAAATGGCCAAAAATGACTGAAAACAGGAAAAAAAGGGGCAAAACCCAGTAAGAAAAAGAGAAAAATGGCTTAGAACCTTTTGAAACTTGCCAAAGATACGATAGAAATGGCCATAAACAGCTTTAAATGAGTTTCAAATGGGCGCAAAGGGGATTGAAAAGGAAAAATTGCTTAGAAATAGCCAAACACGGCTTAAAAGCATTGAGAAATGGACAAAAATGGTTCAGAAAAGGAAATGAAAAAAAGGCTTCAAACGACTTAGAGATGGGCAAAAAGGGGTTAGAAAAGGAAAAAAACTTCTAAAAAATGGTTAGAAATTGACAAAAAAGGGTCACAAAAGAACAAAAAAAGCCTTACAAAGGGTTGAAATTTGACAAAAAAAAGCTTAGAAAAGGAAAGAATGGCTTTAAAAGGGTTAGAAATTGAGAAAAATGGGTTAGATAAGGAAAAAAACTGCTTAAAAAAGATAGAAATTGAGAAAATGGGTGAGAAAAGTTAAATAAAGCAAGCATTCAAACGACTTAGAAATGGGGTAAAATGGGTTGGAAAAGGGAAAAAAACTCCTAAAAAATAGTTAGAAAAGGACAGAAATGGGTTAGAAAAGGAAAAAAACGGCTTCCAAAGGGCCGGAATTTGACAAAACAGGGTTAGAAAAGGGGAAAATGGCTTAAAATGCGTAAGAAATTCACAAAACTGGGTTAGAAATGGCCAAAAATGACTGAAAACAGGAAAAAACGGGGCAAAACCCAGTAAGAAAAAGAGAAAAATGGCTTAGAACCTTTTGAAACTTGCCAAAGATACGATAGAAATGGCCATAAATGGCTTTAAATGAGTTCCAAATGGGCACAAAGGGGATTGAAAAGGCAAAAATTGCTTAGAAATAGCCAAACACGGCTTAAAAGCATTGAGAAATGGACAAAAATGGTTCAGAAAAGGAAATGAAAAAAAGGCTTCAAACGACTTAGGGATGGGCAAAAAAGGGTTAGAAAAGGAAAAAAACATCTAAAAAATGGTTAGAAATTGACAAAAAAGGGTCACAAAAGAAAAAAAAAAGCCTTACAAAGGGTTGGAATTTGACAAAAACGGCTTAGAAAAGGAATGAATGGCTTTAAAAGGGTTAGAAATTGAGAAAAATGGGTTAGAAAAGGAAAAAAACTGCTTAAAAAAGATAGAAATTGAAAAAATGGGTTAGAAAAGTTAAATAAAGCAAGCATTCAAACGACTTAGAAAAGGACAAAAATGGGTTAGAAAAGGAAAAAAATGTCTTCCAAAGGCCTGGAATTTGACAAAAAAGGGTTAGAAAAGGGGAAAATGGCTTAAAATGGGTTAGAAATTCTGGAAAATGGTTAGAAATGGCCAAAAATGACTGAAAACAGAAAAAAATGGGGGAAAAACTAGTAAAAAAATGAGAAAAATGGCTTAGAACCTTTTGAAACTTGCCTAAGATACGATAGAAATGGCCATAAACGGCTTTAAATGAGTTTCAAATGGGCGCAAAGGGGATTGAAAAGGCAAAAATTGCTTAGAAATAGCCAAACACGGCTTAAAAGCATTGAGAAATGGACAAAAATGGTTCAGAAAAGGAAATGAAAAAAAGGCTTCAAACGACTTAGAGACGGGCAAAAAAGGGTTAGAAAAGGAAAAAAACTTCTAAAAAATTGCTAGAAATTGACAAAAAAGGGTCACAAAAGAAAAAAAAAAGCCTTACAAAGGGTTGGAATTTGACAAAAACGGCTTAGAAAAGGAATGAATGGCTTTAAAAGGGTTAGAAATTGAGAAAAATGGGTTAGAAAAGGAAAAAAACTGCTTAAAAAGGATAGAAATTGAGAAAATGGGTTAGAAAAGTTAAATAAAGCAAGCATTCAAACGACTTAGAAATGGGGTAAAATGGGTTGGAAAAGGGAAAATAACTGCTAAAAAACAGTTAGGAAAGGACAGAAATGGGTTAGAAAAGGACTAAAACGTCTTCCAAAGAGCTGGAATTTGACAAAAAAAGGGTTAGAAAAGGGGAAAATGGCTTAAAATGGGTTAGAAATTCACAAAAATGGTTAGAAATGGCCAAAAATGACTGAAAACAGGAAAAAATTGGGAAAAACCCAGTAAGAAAAAGAAAAAAATGGCTTAGAACCTGTTGAAACTTGCCAAAGATACGATAGAAATGGCTAAAAATGGCTTTCAATGAGCTTCAAATGGGGTTGAAAAGGCAAAAATTGCTTAGAAATAGCCAAACACGGCTTAAAAGCATTGAGAAATGGACAAAAATGGTTCAGAAAAGGAAATGAAAAAAAGGCTTCAAACGATTTAGAGATGGGCAAATAGGGGTTAGGAAAGGAAAAAAACTCTAAAAAATTGCTAGAAATTGACAAAAAAGGGTCACAAAAGAAAAAAAAAGCCTTACAAAGGGTTGAAATTTGACAAAAACAGCTTAGAAAAGGAATGAATGGCTTTAAAAGGGTTAGAAATTGAGAAAAATGGGTTAGAAAAGGAAAAAAAACTGCTTAAAAAAGAAATTGAGAAAAATCGGTTAGAAAAGTTAAATAAAGCAAGCATTCAAATGACTTAGAAATGGACAAAAATGGGTAGGAAAAGGAAAAAAATGTCTTCCAAAGGGCTGGAATTTGACAAAAACGGGTTAGAAAAGGGGAAAATGGCTTAAAATGCATTAGAAATTCACAAAAATGGGTTAGAAATGGCCAAAAATGACTGAAAACAGGAAAAAAAGGGGCAAAACCCAGTAAGAAAAAGAGAAAAATGGCTTAGAACCTTTTGAAACTTGCCAAAGATACGATAGAAATGGCCATAAACAGCTTTAAATGAGTTTCAAATGGGCGCAAAGGGGATTGAAAAGGAAAAATTGCTTAGAAATAGCCAAACACGGCTTAAAAGCATTGAGAAATGGACAAAAATGGTTCAGAAAAGGAAATGAAAAAAAGGCTTCAAACGACTTAGAGATGGGCAAAAAGGGGTTAGAAAAGGAAAAAAACTTCTAAAAAATGGTTAGAAATTGACAAAAAAGGGTCACAAAAGAACAAAAAAAGCCTTACAAAGGGTTGAAATTTGACAAAAAAAAGCTTAGAAAAGGAAAGAATGGCTTTAAAAGGGTTAGAAATTGAGAAAAATGGGTTAGATAAGGAAAAAAACTGCTTAAAAAAGATAGAAATTGAGAAAATGGGTGAGAAAAGTTAAATAAAGCAAGCATTCAAACGACTTAGAAATGGGGTAAAATGGGTTGGAAAAGGGAAAAAAACTCCTAAAAAATAGTTAGAAAAGGACAGAAATGGGTTAGAAAAGGAAAAAAACGGCTTCCAAAGGGCCGGAATTTGACAAAAAAGGGTTAGAAAAGGGGAAAATGGCTTAAAATGGGTTAGAAATTCACAAAACTGGGTTAGAAATGGCCAAAAATGACTGAAAACAGGAAAAAACGGGGCAAAACCCAGTAAGAAAAAGAGAAAAATGGCTTAGAACCTTTTGAAACTTGCCAAAGATACGATAGAAATGGCCATAAATGGCTTTAAATGAGTTCCAAATGGGCACAAAGGGGATTGAAAAGGCAAAAATTGCTTAGAAATAGCCAAACACGGCTTAAAAGCATTGAGAAATGGACAAAAATGGTTCAGAAAAGGAAATGAAAAAAAGGCTTCAAACGACTTAGGGATGGGCAAAAAAGGGTTAGAAAAGGAAAAAAACATCTAAAAAATGGTTAGAAATTGACAAAAAAGGGTCACAAAAGAAAAAAAAAAGCCTTACAAAGGGTTGGAATTTGACAAAAACGGCTTAGAAAAGGAATGAATGGCTTTAAAAGGGTTAGAAATTGAGAAAAATGGGTTAGAAAAGGAAAAAAACTGCTTAAAAAAGATAGAAATTGAAAAAATGGGTTAGAAAAGTTAAATAAAGCAAGCATTCAAACGACTTAGAAAAGGACAAAAATGGGTTAGAAAAGGAAAAAAATGTCTTCCAAAGGCCTGGAATTTGACAAAAAAGGTTTAGAAAAGGGGAAAATGGCTTAAAATGGGTTAGAAATTCAGGAAAATGGTTAGAAATGGCCAAAAATGACTGAAAACAGAAAAAAATGGGGGAAAAACTAGTAAAAAAATGAGAAAAATGGCTTAGAACCTTTTGAAACTTGCCTAAGATACGATAGAAATGGCCATAAACGGCTTTAAATGAGTTTCAAATGGGCGCAAAGGGGATTGAAAAGGCAAAAATTGCTTAGAAATAGCCAAACACGGCTTAAAAGCATTGAGAAATGGACAAAAATGGTTCAGAAAAGGAAATGAAAAAAAGGCTTCAAACGACTTAGAGATGGGCAAAAAGGGGTTAGAAAAGGAAAAAAACTTCTAAAAAATGGTTAGAAATTGACAAAAAAGGGTCACAAAAGAACAAAAAAAGCCTTACAAAGGGTTGAAATTTGACAAAAAAAAGCTTAGAAAAGGAAAGAATGGCTTTAAAAGGGTTAGAAATTGAGAAAAATGGGTTAGATAAGGAAAAAAACTGCTTAAAAAAGATAGAAATTGAGAAAATGGGTGAGAAAAGTTAAATAAAGCAAGCATTCAAACGACTTAGAAATGGGGTAAAATGGGTTGGAAAAGGGAAAAAAACTCCTAAAAAATAGTTAGAAAAGGACAGAAATGGGTTAGAAAAGGAAAAAAACGGCTTCCAAAGGGCCGGAATTTGACAAAAAAGGGTTAGAAAAGGGGAAAATGGCTTAAAATGGGTTAGAAATTCACAAAACTGGGTTAGAAATGGCCAAAAATGACTGAAAACAGGAAAAAACGGGGCAAAACCCAGTAAGAAAAAGAGAAAAATGGCTTAGAACCTTTTGAAACTTGCCAAAGATACGATAGAAATGGCCATAAATGGCTTTAAATGAGTTCCAAATGGGCACAAAGGGGATTGAAAAGGCAAAAATTGCTTAGAAATAGCCAAACACGGCTTAAAAGCATTGAGAAATGGACAAAAATGGTTCAGAAAAGGAAATGAAAAAAAGGCTTCAAACGACTTAGGGATGGGCAAAAAAGGGTTAGAAAAGGAAAAAAACATCTAAAAAATGGTTAGAAATTGACAAAAAAGGGTCACAAAAGAAAAAAAAAAGCCTTACAAAGGGTTGGAATTTGACAAAAACGGCTTAGAAAAGGAATGAATGGCTTTAAAAGGGTTAGAAATTGAGAAAAATGGGTTAGAAAAGGAAAAAAACTGCTTAAAAAAGATAGAAATTGAAAAAATGGGTTAGAAAAGTTAAATAAAGCAAGCATTCAAACGACTTAGAAAAGGACAAAAATGGGTTAGAAAAGGAAAAAAATGTCTTCCAAAGGCCTGGAATTTGACAAAAAAGGGTTAGAAAAGGGGAAAATGGCTTAAAATGGGTTAGAAATTCTGGAAAATGGTTAGAAATGGCCAAAAATGACTGAAAACAGAAAAAAATGGGGGAAAAACTAGTAAAAAAATGAGAAAAATGGCTTAGAACCTTTTGAAACTTGCCTAAGATACGATAGAAATGGCCATAAACGGCTTTAAATGAGTTTCAAATGGGCGCAAAGGGGATTGAAAAGGCAAAAATTGCTTAGAAATAGCCAAACACGGCTTAAAAGCATTGAGAAATGGACAAAAATGGTTCAGAAAAGGAAATGAAAAAAAGGCTTCAAACGACTTAGAGACGGGCAAAAAAGGGTTAGAAAAGGAAAAAAACTTCTAAAAAATTGCTAGAAATTGACAAAAAAGGGTCACAAAAGAAAAAAAAAAGCCTTACAAAGGGTTGGAATTTGACAAAAACGGCTTAGAAAAGGAATGAATGGCTTTAAAAGGGTTAGAAATTGAGAAAAATGGGTTAGAAAAGGAAAAAAACTGCTTAAAAAGGATAGAAATTGAGAAAATGGGTTAGAAAAGTTAAATAAAGCAAGCATTCAAACGACTTAGAAATGGGGTAAAATGGGTTGGAAAAGGGAAAATAACTGCTAAAAAACAGTTAGGAAAGGACAGAAATGGGTTAGAAAAGGACTAAAACGTCTTCCAAAGAGCTGGAATTTGACAAAAAAAGGGTTAGAAAAGGGGAAAATGGCTTAAAATGGGTTAGAAATTCACAAAAATGGTTAGAAATGGCCAAAAATGACTGAAAACAGGAAAAAATTGGGAAAAACCCAGTAAGAAAAAGAAAAAAATGGCTTAGAACCTGTTGAAACTTGCCAAAGATACGATAGAAATGGCTAAAAATGGCTTTCAATGAGCTTCAAATGGGGTTGAAAAGGCAAAAATTGCTTAGAAATAGCCAAACACGGCTTAAAAGCATTGAGAAATGGACAAAAATGGTTCAGAAAAGGAAATGAAAAAAAGGCTTCAAACGATTTAGAGATGGGCAAATAGGGGTTAGGAAAGGAAAAAAACTCTAAAAAATTGCTAGAAATTGACAAAAAAGGGTCACAAAAGAAAAAAAAAGCCTTACAAAGGGTTGAAATTTGACAAAAACAGCTTAGAAAAGGAATGAATGGCTTTAAAAGGGTTAGAAATTGAGAAAAATGGGTTAGAAAAGGAAAAAAAACTGCTTAAAAAAGAAATTGAGAAAAATCGGTTAGAAAAGTTAAATAAAGCAAGCATTCAAATGACTTAGAAATGGACAAAAATGGGTAGGAAAAGGAAAAAAATGTCTTCCAAAGGGCTGGAATTTGACAAAAACGGGTTAGAAAAGGGGAAAATGGCTTAAAATGCATTAGAAATTCACAAAAATGGGTTAGAAATGGCCAAAAATGACTGAAAACAGGAAAAAAAGGGGCAAAACCCAGTAAGAAAAAGAGAAAAATGGCTTAGAACCTTTTGAAACTTGCCAAAGATACGATAGAAATGGCCATAAACAGCTTTAAATGAGTTTCAAATGGGCGCAAAGGGGATTGAAAAGGAAAAATTGCTTAGAAATAGCCAAACACGGCTTAAAGGCATTGAGAAATGGACAAAAATGGTTCAGAAAAGGAAATGAAAAAAAGGCTTCAAACGACTTAGAGATGGGCAAAAAGGGGTTAGAAAAGGAAAAAAACTTCTAAAAAATGGTTAGAAATTGACAAAAAAGAGTCACAAAAGAACAAAAAAAGCCTTACAAAGGGTTGAAATTTGACAAAAAAAAGCTTAGAAAAGGAAAGAATGGCTTTAAAAGGGTTAGAAATTGAGAAAAATGGGTTAGATAAGGAAAAAAACTGCTTAAAAAAGATAGAAATTGAGAAAATGGGTGAGAAAAGTTAAATAAAGCAAGCATTCAAACGACTTAGAAATGGGGTAAAATGGGTTGGAAAAGGGAAAAAAACTCCTAAAAAATAGTTAGAAAAGGACAGAAATGGGTTAGAAAAGGAAAAAAACGGCTTCCAAAGGGCCGGAATTTGACAAAAAAGGGTTAGAAAAGGGGAAAATGGCTTAAAATGGGTTAGAAATTCACAAAACTGGGTTAGAAATGGCCAAAAATGACTGAAAACAGGAAAAAATGGGGCAAAACCCAGTAAGAAAAAGAGAAAAATGGCTTAGAACCTTTTGAAACTTGCCAAAGATACGATAGAAATGGCCAAAAATGGCTTTCAATGAGTTTCAAATGGGCACAAAGGGGATTGAAAAGGAAAAAATTGCTTAGAAATAGCCAAACACGGCTTAAAAGCATTGAGAAATGGACAAAAATGGTTCAGAAAAGGAAATGAAAAAAAGGCTTCAAACGAATTAGAGACGGGCAAAAAGGGGTTAGAAAAGGAAAAAACTTCTAAAAAATGGTTAGAAATCGACAAAAAAGGGTCACAAAAGAAAAAAAAAAGCCTTACAAAGGGTTGGAATTTGACAAAAACGGCTTAGAAAAGGAATGAATGGCTTTAAAAGGGTTAGAAATTGAGAAAAATGGGTTAGAAAAGAAAAAAAAACTGCTTAAAAAGGATAGAAATTGAGAAAATGGGTTAGAAAAGTTAAATAAAGCAAGCATTCAAACGACTTAGAAATGGGCAAAAATGGGTTGGAAAAGGGAAAATAACTGCTAAAAAATAGTTAGAAAAGGACAGAAATGGGTTAGAAAAGGACAAAAACGGCTTCCAAAGGGCTGGAATTTGACAAAAAAGGGTTAGAAAAGGGGAAAATGGCTTAAAATGGGTAAGAAATTCACAAAAATGGGTTAGAAATGGCCAAAAATGACTGAAAACAGGAAAAAATTGGGAAAAACCCAGTAAGAAAAAGAAAAAAATGGCTTAGAACCTGTTGAAACTTGCCAAAGATACGATAGAAATGGCTAAAAATGGCTTTCAATGAGCTTCAAATGGGGTTGAAAAGGCAAAAATTGCTTAGAAATAGCCAAACACGGCTTAAAAGCATTGAGAAATGGACAAAAATGGTTCAGAAAAGGAAATGAAAAAAAGGCTTCAAACGATTTAGAGATGGGCAAATAGGGGTTAGGAAAGGAAAAAAACTCTAAAAAATTGCTAGAAATTGACAAAAAAGGGTCACAAAAGAAAAAAAAAGCCTTACAAAGGGTTGAAATTTGACAAAAACAGCTTAGAAAAGGAAAGAATGGCTTTAAAAGGGTTAGAAATTGAGAAAAATGGGTTAGAAAAGGAAAAAAAACTGCTTAAAAAAGAAATTGAGAAAAATCGGTTAGAAAAGTTAAATAAAGCAAGCATTCAAATGACTTAGAAATGGACAAAAATGGGTAGGAAAAGGGAAAAAATGTCTTCCAAAGGGCTGGAATTTGACAAAAACGGGTTAGAAAAGGGGAAAATGGCTTAAAATGCGTTAGAAATTCACAAAAATGGGTTAGAAATGGCCAAAAATGACTGAAAAGAGGAAAAAATGGGGCAAAAACTAGTAAAAAAATGAGAAAAATGGCTTAGAACCTTTTGAAACTTGCCAAAGATACGATAGAAATGGCCATAAACGGCTTTAAATGAGTTTCAAATGGGCGCAAAGGGGATTGAAAAGGCAAAAATTGCTTAGAAATAGCCAAACACGGCTTAAAAGCATTGAGAAATGGACAAAAATGGTTCAGAAAAGGAAATGAAAAAAAGGCTTCAAACGACTTAGAGATGGGCAAAAAAGGGTTAGAAAAGGAAAAAAACTTCTAAAAAATGGTTAGAAATTGACAAAAAAGGGTCACAAAAGAAAAAAAAAACGCCTTACAAAGGGTTGGAATTTGACAAAAACGGCTTAGAAAAGGAATGAATGGCTTTAAAAGGGTTAGAAATTGAGAAAAATGGGTTAGAAAAGGAAAAAAACTGCTTAAAAAAAATAGAAATTGAGAAAATGGGTGAGAAAAGTTAAATAAAGCAAGCATTCAAACGACTTAGAAATGGGGTAAAATGGGTTGGAAAAGGGAAAAAAACTGCTAAAAAATAGTTAGAAAAGGACAGAAATGGGTTAGAAAAGGACAAAAACGGCTTCCAAAGGCCTGGAATTTGACAAAAAAGTGTTAGAAAAGGGGAAAATGGCTTAAAATGGGTAAGAAATTCACAAAAATGGGTTAGAAATGGCCAAAAATGACTGAAAACAGGAAAAAATTGGGAAAAACCCAATAAGAAAAAGAAAAAAATGTCTTAGAACCTGTTGAAACTTGCCAAAGATACGATAGAAATGGCTAAAAATGGCTTTCAATGAGCTTCAAATGGGGTTGAAAAGGCAAAAATTGCTTAGAAATAGCCAAACAGGGCTTAAAAGCATTGAGAAATGGACAAAAATGGTTCAGAAAAGGAAATGAAAAAAAGGCTTCAAACGATTTAGAGATGGGCAAATAGGGGTTAGGAAAGGAAAAAAACTCTAAAAAATTGCTAGAAATTGACAAAAAAGGGTCACAAAAGAAAAAAAGAGCCTTACAAAGGGTTGAAATTTGACAAAAACAGCTTAGAAAAGGAAAGAATGGCTTTAAAAGGGTTAGAAATTGAGAAAAATGGGTTAGAAAAGGAAAAAAAAACTGCTTAAAAAAGAAATTGAGAAAAATCGGTTAGAAAAGTTAAATAAAGCAAGCATTCAAATGACTTAGAAATGGACAAAAATGGGTAGGAAAAGGGAAAAAATGTCTTCCAAAGGGCTGGAATTTGACAAAAACGGGTTAGAAAAGGGGAAAATGGCTTAAAATGCGTTAGAAATTCACAAAAATGGGTTAGAAATGGCCAAAAATGACTGAAAACAGGAAAAAAAGGGGCAAAACCCAGTAAGAAAAAGAGAAAAATGGCTTAGAACCTTTTGAAACTTGCCAAAGATACGATAGAAATGGCCATAAACGGCTTTAAATGAGTTTCAAATGGGCACAAAGGGGATTGAAAAGGCAAAAATTGCTTAGAAATAGCCAAACACGGCTTAAAAGCATTGAGAAATGGACAAAAATGGTTCAGAAAAGGAAATGAAAAAAAGGCTTCAAACGATTTAGAGATGGGCAAATAGGGGTTAGGAAAGGAAAAAACCTCAAAAAAATTGCTAGAAATTGACAAAAAAGGGTCACAAAAGAAAAAAAAAGCATTACAAAGGGTTGAAATTTGACAAAAACGGCTTAGAAAAGGAAAGAATGGCTTTAAAAGGGTTAGAAATTGAGAAAAATGGGTTAGAAAAGGAAAAAAAACTGCTTAAAAAAGAAATTGAGAAAAATCGGTTAGAAAAGTTAAATAAAGCAAGCAATCAAACGACTTAGAAAAGGACAAAAATGGGTTAGAAAAGGAAAAAAATGTCTTCCAAAGGGCTGGAATTTGACAAAAAAGGGTTAGAAAAGGGGAAAATGGCTTAAAATGGGTTAGAAATTCAGGAAAATGGTTAGAAATGGCCAAAAATGACTGAAAACAGGAAAAAATGGGGCAAAAACTAGTAAAAAAATGAGAAAAATGGCTTAGAACCTTTTGAAACTTGCCAAAGATACGATAGAAATGGCCATAAACAGCTTTAAATGACTTTCAAATGGGCGCAAAGGGGATTGAAAAGGCAAAAATTGCTTAGAAATAGCCAAACACGGCTTAAAAGCATTGAGAAATGGACAAAAATGGTTCAGAAAAGGAAATGAAAAAAAGGCTTCAAACGATTTAGAGTCGGGCAAAAAAGGGTTAGAAAAGGAAAAAAACTTCTAAAAAATGATTAGAAATTGACAAAAAAGGGTCACAAAAGAAAAAAAAAAGCCTTACAAAGGGTTGGAATTTGACAAAAACGGCTTAGAAAAGGAATGAATGGCTTTAAAAGGGTTAGAAATTGAGAAAAATGGGTTAGAAAAGGAAAAAAACTGCTTAAAAAGGATAGAAATTGAGAAAATGGGTTAGAAAAGTTGAATAAAGCAAGCATTCAAACGACTTAGAAATGGGCAAAAATGGGTTGGAAAAGGGAAAATAACTGCTAAAAAACAGTTAGGAAAGGACAGAAATGGGTTAGAAAAGGACTAAAACGTCTTCCAAAGAGCTGGAATTTGACAAAAAAAGGGTTAGAAAAGGGGAAAATGGCTTAAAATGGGTTAGAAATTCACAAAAATGGGTTAGAAATGGCCAAAAATGACTGAAAACAGGAAAAAATTGGGAAAAACCCAGTAAGAAAAAGAAAAAAATGGCTTAGAACCTGTTGAAACTTGCCAAAGATACGATAGAAATGGCTAAAAATGGCTTTCAATGAGCTTCAAATGGGGTTGAAAAGGCAAAAATTGCTTAGAAATAGCCAAACACGGCTTAAAAGCATTGAGAAATGGACAAAAATGGTTCAGAAAAGGAAATGAAAAAAAGGCTTCAAACGATTTAGAGATGGGCAAATAGGGGTTAGGAAAGGAAAAAAACTCTAAAAAATTGCTAGAAATTGACAAAAAAGGGTCACAAAAGAAAAAAAAAGCCTTACAAAGGGTTGAAATTTGACAAAAACAGCTTAGAAAAGGAATGAATGGCTTTAAAAGGGTTAGAAATTGAGAAAAATGGGTTAGAAAAGGAAAAAAAACTGCTTAAAAAAGAAATTGAGAAAAATCGGTTAGAAAAGTTAAATAAAGCAAGCAATCAAATGACTTAGAAATGGACAAAAATGGGTAGGAAAAGGAAAAAAATGTCTTCCAAAGGGCTGGAATTTGACAAAAACGGGTTAGAAAAGGGGAAAATGGCTTAAAATGCGTTAGAAATTCACAAAAATGGGTTAGAAATGGCCAAAAATGACTGAAAACAGGAAAAAATGGGGCAAAAACTAGTAAAAAAATGAGAAAAATGGCTTAGAACCTTTTGAAACTTGCCAAAGATACGATAGAAATGGCCATAAACGGCTTTAAATGAGTTTCAAATGGGCGCAAAGGGGATTGAAAAGGCAAAAATTGCTTAGAAATAGCCAAACACGGCTTAAAAGCATTGAGAAATGGACAAAAATGGTTCAGAAAAGGAAATGAAAAAAAGGCTTCAAACGACTTAGAGATGGGCAAAAAAGGGTTAGAAAAGGAAAAAAACTTCTAAAAAATGATTAGAAATTGACAAAAAAGGGTCACAAAAGAAAAAAAAAGACTTACAAAGGGTTGAAATTTGACAAAAAAAGCTTAGAAAAAGAAAGAATGGCTTTAAAAGGGTTAGAAATTGAGAAAAATGGGTTAGATAAGGAAAAAAACTGCTTAAAAAAGATAGAAATTGAGAAAATGGGTGAGAAAAGTTAAATAAAGCAAGCATTCAAACGACTTAGAAATGGGGTAAAATGGGTTGGAAAAGGGAAAATAACTGCTAAAAAATAGTTTGAAAAGGACAGAAATGGGTTAGAAAAGGAAAAAAACGGCTTCCAAAGGGCCGGAATTTGACAAAACAGGGTTAGAAAAGGGGAAAATGGCTTAAAATGGGTTAGAAATTCACAAAACTGGGTTAGAAATGGCCAAAAATGACTGAAAACAGGAAAAAATGGGGCAAAACCCAGTAAGAAAAAGAGAAAAATGGCTTAGAACCTTTTGAAACTTGCCAAAGATACGATAGAAATGGCCAAAAATGGCTTTCAATGAGTTTCAAATGGGCACAAAGGGGATTGAAAAGGCAAAAATTGCTTAGAAATAGCCAAACACGGCTTAAAATCATTGAGAAATGGACAAAAATGGTTCAGAAAAGGAAATTAAAAAAAGGCTTCAAACGAATTAGAGATGGGCAAAAAGGGGTTAGAAAAGGAAAAAACTTCTAAAAAATGGTTAGAAATTGACAAAAAAGGGTCACAAAAGAAAAAAAAAAGCCTTACAAAGGGTTGGAATTTGACAAAAACGGCTTAGAAAAGGAATGAATGGCTTTAAAAGGGTTAGAAATTGAGAAAAATGGGTTAGAAAAGAAAAAAAAACTGCTTAAAAAGGATAGAAATTGAGAAAATGGGTTAGAAAAGTTAAATAAAGCAAGCATTCAAACGACTTAGAAATGGGGTAAAATGGGTTGGAAAAGGGAAAATAACTGCTAAAAAATAGTTAGAAAAGGACAAAAATGGGTTAGAAAAGAAAAAAAATGTCTCCCAAAGGGATGGAATTTGACAAAAAAGGGTTAGAAAAGGGGAAAATGGCTTAAAATGGGTTAGAAATTCACAAAAAATGGGTTAGAAATGGCCAAAAATGACTGAAAACAGGAAAAAATGGGGCAAAACCCAGTAAGAAAAAGAGAAAAATGGCTTAGAACCTTTTGGAACTTGCCAAAGATACGATAGAAATGGCCAAAAATGGCTTTCAATGAGTTTCAAATGGGCACAAAGGGGATTGAAAAGGCAAAAATTGCTTAGAAATAGCCAAACACGGCTTAAAAGCATTGAGAAATGGACAAAAATGGTTCAGAAAAGGAAATGAAAAAAAGGCTTCAAACGACTTAGAGACGGGCAAAAAGGGGTTAGAAAAGGAAAAAACTTCTAAAAAATGGTTAGAAATTGACAAAAAAGGGTCACAAAAGAAAAAAAAAAGCCTTACAAAGGGTTGGAATTTGACAAAAACGGCTTAGAAAAGGAATGAATGGCTTTAAAAGGGTTAGAAATTGAGAAAAATGGGTTAGAAAAGGAAAAAAACTGCTTAAAAAGGATAGAAATTGAGAAAATGGGTTAGAAAAGTTAAATAAAGCAAGCATTCAAACGACTTAGAAATGGGGTAAAATGGGTTGGAAAAGGGAAAATAACTGCTAAAAAATAGTTTGAAAAGGACAGAAATGGGTTAGAAAAGGAAAAAAACGGCTTCCAAAGGGCCGGAATTTGACAAAACAGGGTTAGAAAAGGGGAAAATGGCTTAAAATGCGTAAGAAATTCACAAAAATGGGTTAGAAATGGCCAAAAATGACTGAAAACAGGAAAAAACGGGGCAAAACCCAGTAAGAAAAAGAGAAAAATGGCTTAGAACCTTTTGAAACTTGCCAAAGATACGATAGAAATGGCCATAAATGGCTTTAAATGAGTTCCAAATGGGCACAAAGGGGATTGAAAAGGCAAAAATTGCTTAGAAATAGCCAAACACGGCTTAAAAGCATTGAGAAATGGACAAAAATGGTTCAGAAAAGGAAATGAAAAAAAGGCTTCAAACGACTTAGGGATGGGCAAAAAAGGGTTAGAAAAGGAAAAAAACATCTAAAAAATGGTTAGAAATTGACAAAAAAGGGTCACAAAAGAAAAAAAAAAGCCTTACAAAGGGTTGGAATTTGACAAAAACGGCTTAGAAAAGGAATGAATGGCTTTAAAAGGGTTAGAAATTGAGAAAAATGGGTTAGAAAAGGAAAAAAACTGCTTAAAAAAGATAGAAATTGAGAAAATGGGTTAGAAAAGTTAAATAAAGCAAGCATTCAAACGACTTAGAAAAGGACAAAAATGGGTTAGAAAAGGAAAAAAATGTCTTCCAAAGGGCTGGAATTTGACAAAAAAGGGTTAGAAAAGGGGAAAATGGCTTAAAATGGGTAAGAAATTCACAAAAATGGGTTAGAAATGGCCAAAAATGACTGAAAACAGGAAAAAATGGGGCAAAACCCAGTAAGAAAAAGAGAAAAATGGCTTAGAACCTTTTGAAACTTGCCAAAGATACGATAGAAATGGCCATAAACGGCTTTAAATGAGTTTCAAATGGGCACAAAGGGGATTGAAAAGGCAAAAATTGCTTAGAAATAGCCAAACACGGCTTAAAAGCATTGAGAAATGGACAAAAATGGTTCAGAAAAGGAAATGAAAAAAAGGCTTCAAACGATTTAGAGATGGGCAAATAGGGGTTAGGAAAGGAAAAAACCTCAAAAAAATTGCTAGAAATTGACAAAAAAGGGTCACAAAAGAAAAAAAAAGCATTACAAAGGGTTGAAATTTGACAAAAACGGCTTAGAAAAGGAAAGAATGGCTTTAAAAGGGTTAGAAATTGAGAAAAATGGGTTAGAAAAGGAAAAAAAACTGCTTAAAAAAGAAATTGAGAAAAATCGGTTAGAAAAGTTAAATAAAGCAAGCAATCAAACGACTTAGAAAAGGACAAAAATGGGTTAGAAAAGGAAAAAAATGTCTTCCAAAGGGCTGGAATTTGACAAAAAAGGGTTAGAAAAGGGGAAAATGGCTTAAAATGGGTTAGAAATTCAGGAAAATGGTTAGAAATGGCCAAAAATGACTGAAAACAGGAAAAAATGGGGCAAAAACTAGTAAAAAAATGAGAAAAATGGCTTAGAACCTTTTGAAACTTGCCAAAGATACGATAGAAATGGCCATAAACAGCTTTAAATGACTTTCAAATGGGCGCAAAGGGGATTGAAAAGGCAAAAATTGCTTAGAAATAGCCAAACACGGCTTAAAAGCATTGAGAAATGGACAAAAATGGTTCAGAAAAGGAAATGAAAAAAAGGCTTCAAACGACTTAGAGACGGGCAAAAAAGGGTTAGAAAAGGAAAAAATCTTCTAAAAAATGGTTAGAAATTGACAAAAAAGGGTCACAAAAGAAAAAAAAAAGCCTTACAAAGGGTTGGAATTTGACAAAAACGGCTTAGAAAAGGATTGAATGGCTTTAAAAGGGTTAGAAATTGAGAAAAATGGGTTAGAAAAGGAAAAAAACTGCTTAAAAAGGATAGAAATTGAGAAAATGGGTTAGAAAAGTTAAATAAAGCAAGCATTCAAACGACTTAGAAATGGGGTAAAATGGGTTGGAAAAGGGAAAATAACTGCTAAAAAACAGTTAGGAAAGGACAGAAATGGGTTAGAAAAGGACTAAAACGTCTTCCAAAGAGCTGGAATTTGACAAAAAAAGGGTTAGAAAAGGGGAAAATGGCTTAAAATGGGTTAGAAATTCACAAAAATGGTTAGAAATGGCCAAAAATGACTGAAAACAGGAAAAAATTGGGAAAAACCCAGTAAGAAAAAGAAAAAAATGGCTTAGAACCTGTTGAAACTTGCCAAAGATACGATAGAAATGGCTAAAAATGGCTTTCAATGAGCTTCAAATGGGGTTGAAAAGGCAAAAATTGCTTAGAAATAGCCAAACACGGCTTAAAAGCATTGAGAAATGGACAAAAATGGTTCAGAAAAGGAAATGAAAAAAAGGCTTCAAACGATTTAGAGATGGGCAAATAGGGGTTAGGAAAGGAAAAAAACTCTAAAAAATTGCTAGAAATTGACAAAAAAGGGTCACAAAAGAAAAAAAAAGCCTTACAAAGGGTTGAAATTTGACAAAAACAGCTTAGAAAAGGAATGAATGGCTTTAAAAGGGTTAGAAATTGAGAAAAATGGGTTAGAAAAGGAAAAAAAACTGCTTAAAAAAGAAATTGAGAAAAATCGGTTAGAAAAGTTAAATAAAGCAAGCAATCAAATGACTTAGAAATGGACAAAAATGGGTAGGAAAAGGAAAAAAATGTCTTCCAAAGGGCTGGAATTTGACAAAAACGGGTTAGAAAAGGGGAAAATGGCTTAAAATGCGTTAGAAATTCACAAAAATGGGTTAGAAATGGCCAAAAATGACTGAAAACAGGAAAAAATGGGGCAAAAACTAGTAAAAAAATGAGAAAAATGGCTTAGAACCTTTTGAAACTTGCCAAAGATACGATAGAAATGGCCATAAACGGCTTTAAATGAGTTTCAAATGGGCGCAAAGGGGATTGAAAAGGCAAAAATTGCTTAGAAATAGCCAAACACGGCTTAAAAGCATTGAGAAATGGACAAAAATGGTTCAGAAAAGGAAATGAAAAAAAGGCTTCAAACGACTTAGAGATGGGCAAAAAAGGGTTAGAAAAGGAAAAAAACTTCTAAAAAATGATTAGAAATTGACAAAAAAGGGTCACAAAAGAAAAAAAAAGACTTACAAAGGGTTGAAATTTGACAAAAAAAGCTTAGAAAAAGAAAGAATGGCTTTAAAAGGGTTAGAAATTGAGAAAAATGGGTTAGATAAGGAAAAAAACTGCTTAAAAAAGATAGAAATTGAGAAAATGGGTGAGAAAAGTTAAATAAAGCAAGCATTCAAACGACTTAGAAATGGGGTAAAATGGGTTGGAAAAGGGAAAATAACTGCTAAAAAATAGTTTGAAAAGGACAGAAATGGGTTAGAAAAGGAAAAAAACGGCTTCCAAAGGGCCGGAATTTGACAAAACAGGGTTAGAAAAGGGGAAAATGGCTTAAAATGGGTTAGAAATTCACAAAACTGGGTTAGAAATGGCCAAAAATGACTGAAAACAGGAAAAAATGGGGCAAAACCCAGTAAGAAAAAGAGAAAAATGGCTTAGAACCTTTTGAAACTTGCCAAAGATACGATAGAAATGGCCAAAAATGGCTTTCAATGAGTTTCAAATGGGCACAAAGGGGATTGAAAAGGCAAAAATTGCTTAGAAATAGCCAAACACGGCTTAAAATCATTGAGAAATGGACAAAAATGGTTCAGAAAAGGAAATGAAAAAAAGGCTTCAAACGAATTAGAGATGGGCAAAAAGGGGTTAGAAAAGGAAAAAACTTCTAAAAAATGGTTAGAAATTGACAAAAAAGGGTCACAAAAGAAAAAAAAAGCCTTACAAAGGGTTGGAATTTGACAAAAACGGCTTAGAAAAGGAATGAATGGCTTTAAAAGGGTTAGAAATTGAGAAAAATGGGTTAGAAAAGAAAAAAAAACTGCTTAAAAAGGATAGAAATTGAGAAAATGGGTTAGAAAAGTTAAATAAAGCAAGCATTCAAACGACTTAGAAATGGGGTAAAATGGGTTGGAAAAGGGAAAATAACTGCTAAAAAATAGTTAGAAAAGGACAAAAATGGGTTAGAAAAGAAAAAAAATGTCTCCCAAAGGGATGGAATTTGACAAAAAAGGGTTAGAAAAGGGGAAAATGGCTTAAAATGGGTTAGAAATTCACAAAAAATGGGTTAGAAATGGCCAAAAATGACTGAAAACAGGAAAAAATGGGGCAAAACCCAGTAAGAAAAAGAGAAAAATGGCTTAGAACCTTTTGGAACTTGCCAAAGATACGATAGAAATGGCCAAAAATGGCTTTCAATGAGTTTCAAATGGGCACAAAGGGGATTGAAAAGGCAAAAATTGCTTAGAAATAGCCAAACACGGCTTAAAAGCATTGAGAAATGGACAAAAATGGTTCAGAAAAGGAAATGAAAAAAAGGCTTCAAACGACTTAGAGACGGGCAAAAAGGGGTTAGAAAAGGAAAAAACTTCTAAAAAATGGTTAGAAATTGACAAAAAAGGGTCACAAAAGAAAAAAAAAAGCCTTACAAAGGGTTGGAATTTGACAAAAACGGCTTAGAAAAGGAATGAATGGCTTTAAAAGGGTTAGAAATTGAGAAAAATGGGTTAGAAAAGGAAAAAAACTGCTTAAAAAAGATAGAAATTGAGAAAATGGGTTAGAAAAGTTAAATAAAGCAAGCATTCAAACGACTTAGAAAAGGACAAAAATGGGTTAGAAAAGGAAAAAAATGTCTTCCAAAGGCCTGGAATTTGACAAAAAAGGGTTAGAAAAGGGGAAAATGGCTTAAAATGGGTAAGAAATTCACAAAAATGGGTTAGAAATGGCCAAAAATGACTGAAAACAGGAAAAAATGGGGCAAAACCCAGTAAGAAAAAGAGAAAAATGGCTTAGAACCTTTTGAAACTTGCCAAAGATACGATAGAAATGGCCATAAACGGCTTTAAATGAGTTTCAAATGGGCACAAAGGGGATTGAAAAGGCAAAAATTGCTTAGAAATAGCCAAACACGGCTTAAAAGCATTGAGAAATGGACAAAAATGGTTCAGAAAAGGAAATGAAAAAAAGGCTTCAAACGATTTAGAGATGGGCAAATAGGGGTTAGGAAAGGAAAAAACCTCAAAAAAATTGCTAGAAATTGACAAAAAAGGGTCACAAAAGAAAAAAAAAGCATTACAAAGGGTTGAAATTTGACAAAAACGGCTTAGAAAAGGAAAGAATGGCTTTAAAAGGGTTAGAAATTGAGAAAAATGGGTTAGAAAAGGAAAAAAAACTGCTTAAAAAAGAAATTGAGAAAAATCGGTTAGAAAAGTTAAATAAAGCAAGCAATCAAACGACTTAGAAAAGGACAAAAATGGGTTAGAAAAGGAAAAAAATGTCTTCCAAAGGGCTGGAATTTGACAAAAAAGGGTTAGAAAAGGGGAAAATGGCTTAAAATGGGTTAGAAATTCAGGAAAATGGTTAGAAATGGCCGAAAATGACTGAAAACAGGAAAAAATGGGGCAAAAACTAGTAAAAAAATGAGAAAAATGGCTTAGAACCTTTTGAAACTTGCCAAAGATACGATAGAAATGGCCATAAACAGCTTTAAATGACTTTCAAATGGGCGCAAAGGGGATTGAAAAGGCAAAAATTGCTTAGAAATAGCCAAACACGGCTTAAAAGCATTGAGAAATGGACAAAAATGGTTCAGAAAAGGAAATGAAAAAAAGGCTTCAAACGATTTAGAGTCGGGCAAAAAAGGGTTAGAAAAGGAAAAAAACTTCTAAAAAATGATTAGAAATTGACAAAAAAGGGTCACAAAAGAAAAAAAAAAGCCTTACAAAGGGTTGGAATTTGACAAAAACGGCTTAGAAAAGGAATGAATGGCTTTAAAAGGGTTAGAAATTGAGAAAAATGGGTTAGAAAAGGAAAAAAACTGCTTAAAAAGGATAGAAATTGAGAAAATGGGTTAGAAAAGTTAAATAAAGCAAGCATTCAAACGACTTAGAAATGGGGTAAAATGGGTTGGAAAAGGGAAAATAACTGCTAAAAAACAGTTAGGAAAGGACAGAAATGGGTTAGAAAAGGACTAAAACGTCTTCCAAAGAGCTGGAATTTGACAAAAAAAGGGTTAGAAAAGGGGAAAATGGCTTAAAATGGGTTAGAAATTCACAAAAATGGTTAGAAATGGCCAAAAATGACTGAAAACAGGAAAAAATTGGGAAAAACCCAGTAAGAAAAAGAAAAAAATGGCTTAGAACCTGTTGAAACTTGCCAAAGATACGATAGAAATGGCTAAAAATGGCTTTCAATGAGCTTCAAATGGGGTTGAAAAGGCAAAAATTGCTTAGAAATAGCCAAACACGGCTTAAAAGCATTGAGAAATGGACAAAAATGGTTCAGAAAAGGAAATGAAAAAAAGGCTTCAAACGATTTAGAGATGGGCAAATAGGGGTTAGGAAAGGAAAAAAACTCTAAAAAATTGCTAGAAATTGACAAAAAAGGGTCACAAAAGAAAAAAAAAGCCTTACAAAGGGTTGAAATTTGACAAAAACAGCTTAGAAAAGGAATGAATGGCTTTAAAAGGGTTAGAAATTGAGAAAAATGGGTTAGAAAAGGAAAAAAAACTGCTTAAAAAAGAAATTGAGAAAAATCGGTTAGAAAAGTTAAATAAAGCAAGCATTCAAATGACTTAGAAATGGACAAAAATGGGTAGGAAAAGGAAAAAAATGTCTTCCAAAGGGCTGGAATTTGACAAAAACGGGTTAGAAAAGGGGAAAATGGCTTAAAATGCGTTAGAAATTCACAAAAATGGGTTAGAAATGGCCAAAAATGACTGAAAACAGGAAAAAATGGGGCAAAAACTAGTAAAAAAATGAGAAAAATGGCTTAGAACCTTTTGAAACTTGCCAAAGATACGATAGAAATGGCCATAAACGGCTTTAAATGAGTTTCAAATGGGCGCAAAGGGGATTGAAAAGGCAAAAATTGCTTAGAAATAGCCAAACACGGCTTAAAAGCATTGAGAAATGGACAAAAATGGTTCAGAAAAGGAAATGAAAAAAAGGCTTCAAACGACTTAGAGATGGGCAAAAAAGGGTTAGAAAAGGAAAAAAACTTCTAAAAAATGATTAGAAATTGACAAAAAAGGGTCACAAAAGAAAAAAAAAGACTTACAAAGGGTTGAAATTTGACAAAAAAAGCTTAGAAAAAGAAAGAATGGCTTTAAAAGGGTTAGAAATTGAGAAAAATGGGTTAGATAAGGAAAAAAACTGCTTAAAAAAGATAGAAATTGAGAAAATGGGTGAGAAAAGTTAAATAAAGCAAGCATTCAAACGACTTAGAAATGGGGTAAAATGGGTTGGAAAAGGGAAAATAACTGCTAAAAAATAGTTAGAAAAGGACAGAAATGGGTTAGAAAAGGACAAAAACGGCTTCCAAAGGGCTGGAATTTGACAAAAAAAGGGTTAGAAAAGGGGAAAATGGCTTAAAATGTGTTAGAAATTCACAAAAATGGGTTAGAAATGGCCAAAAATGACTGAAAACAGGAAAAAATGGGGCAAAACCCAGTAAGAAAAAGAGAAAAATGGCTTAGAACCTTTTGAAACTTGCCAAAGATACGATAGAAATGGCCAAAAATGGCTTTCAATGAGTTGCAAATGGGCACAAAGGGGATTGAAAAGGCAAAAATTGCTTAGAAATAGCCAAACACGGCTTAAAATCATTGAGAAATGGACAAAAATGGTTCAGAAAAGGAAATTAAAAAAAGGCTTCAAACGAATTAGAGATGGGCAAAAAGGGGTTAGAAAAGGAAAAAACTTCTAAAAAATGGTTAGAAATTGACAAAAAAGGGTCACAAAAGAAAAAAAAAAGCCTTACAAAGGGTTGGAATTTGACAAAAACGGCTTAGAAAAGGAATGAATGGCTTTAAAAGGGTTAGAAATTGAGAAAAATGGGTTAGAAAAGAAAAAAAAACTGCTTAAAAAGGATAGAAATTGAGAAAATGGGTTAGAAAAGTTAAATAAAGCAAGCATTCAAACGACTTAGAAATGGGGTAAAATGGGTTGGAAAAGGGAAAATAACTGCTAAAAAATAGTTTGAAAAGGACAGAAATGGGTTAGAAAAGGAAAAAAACGGCTTCCAAAGGGCCGGAATTTGACAAAACAGGGTTAGAAAAGGGGAAAATGGCTTAAAATGCGTAAGAAATTCACAAAAATGGGTTAGAAATGGCCAAAAATGACTGAAAACAGGAAAAAACGGGGCAAAACCCAGTAAGAAAAAGAGAAAAATGGCTTAGAACCTTTTGAAACTTGCCAAAGATACGATAGAAATGGCCATAAATGGCTTTAAATGAGTTCCAAATGGGCACAAAGGGGATTGAAAAGGCAAAAATTGCTTAGAAATAGCCAAACACGGCTTAAAAGCATTGAGAAATGGACAAAAATGGTTCAGAAAAGGAAATGAAAAAAAGGCTTCAAACGACTTAGGGATGGGCAAAAAAGGGTTAGAAAAGGAAAAAAACATCTAAAAAATGGTTAGAAATTGACAAAAAAGGGTCACAAAAGAAAAAAAAAGCCTTACAAAGGGTTGGAATTTGACAAAAACGGCTTAGAAAAGGAATGAATGGCTTTAAAAGGGTTAGAAATTGAGAAAAATGGGTTAGAAAAGGAAAAAAACTGCTTAAAAAAGATAGAAATTGAGAAAATGGGTTAGAAAAGTTAAATAAAGCAAGCATTCAAACGACTTAGAAAAGGACAAAAATGGGTTAGAAAAGGAAAAAAATGTCTTCCAAAGGCCTGGAATTTGACAAAAAAGGGTTAGAAAAGGGGAAAATGGCTTAAAATGGGTTAGAAATTCTGGAAAATGGTTAGAAATGCCCAAAAATGACTGAAAACAGAAAAAAATGGGGAAAAACTAGTAAAAAAATGAGAAAAATGGCTTAGAACCTTTTGAAACTTGCCTAAGATACGATAGAAATGGCCATAAACGGCTTTAAATGAGTTTCAAATGGGCGCAAAGGGGATTGAAAAGGCAAAAATTGCTTAGAAATAGCCAAACACGGCTTAAAAGCATTGAGAAATGGACAAAAATGGTTCAGAAAAGGAAATGAAAAAAAGGCTTCAAACGATTTAGAGATGGGCAAATAGGGGTTAGGAAAGGAAAAAACCTCAAAAAAATTGCTAGAAATTGACAAAAAAGGGTCACAAAAGAAAAAAAAAGCATTACAAAGGGTTGAAATTTGACAAAAACGGCTTAGAAAAGGAAAGAATGGCTTTAAAAGGGTTAGAAATTGAGAAAAATGGGTTAGAAAAGGAAAAAAAACTGCTTAAAAAAGAAATTGAGAAAAATCGGTTAGAAAAGTTAAATAAAGCAAGCAATCAAACGACTTAGAAAAGGACAAAAATGGGTTAGAAAAGGAAAAAAATGTCGTCCAAAGGGCTGGAATTTGACAAAAAAGGGTTAGAAAAGGGGAAAATGGCTTAAAATGGGTTAGAAATTCAGGAAAATGGTTAGAAATGGCCAAAAATGACTGAAAACAGGAAAAAATGGGGCAAAAACTAGTAAAAAAATGAGAAAAATGGCTTAGAACCTTTTGAAACTTGCCAAAGATACGATAGAAATGGCCATAAACAGCTTTAAATGACTTTCAAATGGGCGCAAAGGGGATTGAAAAGGCAAAAATTGCTTAGAAATAGCCAAACACGGCTTAAAAGCATTGAGAAATGGACAAAAATGGTTCAGAAAAGGAAATGAAAAAAAGGCTTCAAACGATTTAGAGTCGGGCAAAAAAGGGTTAGAAAAGGAAAAAAACTTCTAAAAAATGATTAGAAATTGACAAAAAAGGGTCACAAAAGAAAAAAAAAAGCCTTACAAAGGGTTGGAATTTGACAAAAACGGCTTAGAAAAGGAATGAATGGCTTTAAAAGGGTTAGAAATTGAGAAAAATGGGTTAGAAAAGGAAAAAAACTGCTTAAAAAGGATAGAAATTGAGAAAATGGGTTAGAAAAGTTAAATAAAGCAAGCATTCAAACGACTTAGAAATGGGGTAAAATGGGTTGGAAAAGGGAAAATAACTGCTAAAAAACAGTTAGGAAAGGACAGAAATGGGTTAGAAAAGGACTAAAACGTCTTCCAAAGAGCTGGAATTTGACAAAAAAAGGGTTAGAAAAGGGGAAAATGGCTTAAAATGGGTTAGAAATTCACAAAAATGGTTAGAAATGGCCAAAAATGACTGAAAACAGGAAAAAATTTGGAAAAACCCAGTAAGAAAAAGAAAAAAATGGCTTAGAACCTGTTGAAACTTGCCAAAGATACGATAGAAATGGCTAAAAATGGCTTTCAATGAGCTTCAAATGGGGTTGAAAAGGCAAAAATTGCTTAGAAATAGCCAAACACGGCTTAAAAGCATTGAGAAATGGACAAAAATGGTTCAGAAAAGGAAATGAAAAAAAGGCTTCAAACGATTTAGAGATGGGCAAATAGGGGTTAGGAAAGGAAAAAAACTCTAAAAAATTGCTAGAAATTGACAAAAAAGGGTCACAAAAGAAAAAAAAAGCCTTACAAAGGGTTGAAATTTGACAAAAACAGCTTAGAAAAGGAATGAATGGCTTTAAAAGGGTTAGAAATTGAGAAAAATGGGTTAGAAAAGGAAAAAAAACTGCTTAAAAAAGAAATTGAGAAAAATCGGTTAGAAAAGTTAAATAAAGCAAGCATTCAAATGACTTAGAAATGGACAAAAATGGGTAGGAAAAGGAAAAAAATGTCTTCCAAAGGGCTGGAATTTGACAAAAACGGGTTAGAAAAGGGGAAAATGGCTTAAAATGCGTTAGAAATTCACAAAAATGGGTTAGAAATGGCCAAAAATGACTGAAAACAGGAAAAAATGGGGCAAAAACTAGTAAAAAAATGAGAAAAATGGCTTAGAACCTTTTGAAACTTGCCAAAGATACGATAGAAATGGCCATAAACGGCTTTAAATGAGTTTCAAATGGGCGCAAAGGGGATTGAAAAGGCAAAAATTGCTTAGAAATAGCCAAACACGGCTTAAAAGCATTGAGAAATGGACAAAAATGGTTCAGAAAAGGAAATGAAAAAAAGGCTTCAAACGACTTAGAGATGGGCAAAAAAGGGTTAGAAAAGGAAAAAAACTTCTAAAAAATGATTAGAAATTGACAAAAAAGGGTCACAAAAGAAAAAAAAAGACTTACAAAGGGTTGAAATTTGACAAAAAAAGCTTAGAAAAAGAAAGAATGGCTTTAAAAGGGTTAGAAATTGAGAAAAATGGGTTAGATAAGGAAAAAAACTGCTTAAAAAAGATAGAAATTGAGAAAATGGGTGAGAAAAGTTAAATAAAGCAAGCATTCAAACGACTTAGAAATGGGGTAAAATGGGTTGGAAAAGGGAAAATAACTGCTAAAAAATAGTTAGAAAAGGACAGAAATGGGTTAGAAAAGGACAAAAACGGCTTCCAAAGGGCTGGAATTTGACAAAAAAAGGGTTAGCAAAGGGGAAAATGGCTTAAAATGGGTAAGAAATTCACAAAAATGGGTTAGAAATGGCCAAAAATGACTGAAAACAGGAAAAAATGGGGCAAAACCCAGTAAGAAAAAGAAAAAAATGGCTTAGAACCTGTTGAAACTTGCCAAAGATACGATAGAAATGGCTAAAAATGGCTTTCAATGAGCTTCAAATGGGGTTGAAAAGGCAAAAATTGCTTAGAAATAGCCAAACACGGCTTAAAAGCATTGAGAAATGGACAAAAATGGTTCAGAAAAGGAAATGAAAAAAAGGCTTCAAACGATTTAGAGATGGGCAAATAGGGGTTAGGAAAGGAAAAAAACTCTAAAAAATTGCTAGAAATTGACAAAAAAGGGTCACAAAAGAAAAAAAAAGCCTTACAAAGGGTTGAAATTTGACAAAAACAGCTTAGAAAAGGAATGAATGGCTTTAAAAGGGTTAGAAATTGAGAAAAATGGGTTAGAAAAGGAAAAAAAACTGCTTAAAAAAGAAATTGAGAAAAATCGGTTAGAAAAGTTAAATAAAGCAAGCATTCAAATGACTTAGAAATGGACAAAAATGGGTAGGAAAAGGAAAAAAATGTCTTCCAAAGGGCTGGAATTTGACAAAAACGGGTTAGAAAAGGGGAAAATGGCTTAAAATGCGTTAGAAATTCACAAAAATGGGTTAGAAATGGCCAAAAATGACTGAAAACAGGAAAAAATGGGGCAAAAACTAGTAAAAAAATGAGAAAAATGGCTTAGAACCTTTTGAAACTTGCCAAAGATACGATAGAAATGGCCATAAACGGCTTTAAATGAGTTTCAAATGGGCGCAAAGGGGATTGAAAAGGCAAAAATTGCTTAGAAATAGCCAAACACGGCTTAAAAGCATTGAGAAATGGACAAAAATGGTTCAGAAAAGGAAATGAAAAAAAGGCTTCAAACGACTTAGAGATGGGCAAAAAAGGGTTAGAAAAGGAAAAAAACTTCTAAAAAATGATTAGAAATTGACAAAAAAGGGTCACAAAAGAAAAAAAAAGACTTACAAAGGGTTGAAATTTGACAAAAAAAGCTTAGAAAAAGAAAGAATGGCTTTAAAAGGGTTAGAAATTGAGAAAAATGGGTTAGATAAGGAAAAAAACTGCTTAAAAAAGATAGAAATTGAGAAAATGGGTGAGAAAAGTTAAATAAAGCAAGCATTCAAACGACTTAGAAATGGGGTAAAATGGGTTGGAAAAGGGAAAATAACTGCTAAAAAATAGTTTGAAAAGGACAGAAATGGGTTAGAAAAGGAAAAAAACGGCTTCCAAAGGGCCGGAATTTGACAAAACAGGGTTAGAAAAGGGGAAAATGGCTTAAAATGGGTTAGAAATTCACAAAACTGGGTTAGAAATGGCCAAAAATGACTGAAAACAGGAAAAAATGGGGCAAAACCCAGTAAGAAAAAGAGAAAAATGGCTTAGAACCTTTTGAAACTTGCCAAAGATACGATAGAAATGGCCAAAAATGGCTTTCAATGAGTTGCAAATGGGCACAAAGGGGATTGAAAAGGCAAAAATTGCTTAGAAATAGCCAAACACGGCTTAAAATCATTGAGAAATGGACAAAAATGGTTCAGAAAAGGAAATTAAAAAAAGGCTTCAAACGAATTAGAGATGGGCAAAAAGGGGTTAGAAAAGGAAAAAACTTCTAAAAAATGGTTAGAAATTGACAAAAAAGGGTCACAAAAGAAAAAAAAAAGCCTTACAAAGGGTTGGAATTTGACAAAAACGGCTTAGAAAAGGAATGAATGGCTTTAAAAGGGTTAGAAATTGAGAAAAATGGGTTAGAAAAGAAAAAAAAACTGCTTAAAAAGGATAGAAATTGAGAAAATGGGTTAGAAAAGTTAAATAAAGCAAGCATTCAAACGACTTAGAAATGGGGTAAAATGGGTTGGAAAAGGGAAAATAACTGCTAAAAAATAGTTAGAAAAGGACAAAAATGGGTTAGAAAAGAAAAAAAATGTCTCCCAAAGGGATGGAATTTGACAAAAAAGGGTTAGAAAAGGGGAAAATGGCTTAAAATGGGTTAGAAATTCACAAAAAATGGGTTAGAAATGGCCAAAAATGACTGAAAACAGGAAGAAATGGGGCAAAACCCAGTAAGAAAAAGAGAAAAATGGCTTAGAACCTTTTGGAACTTGCCAAAGATACGATAGAAATGGCCAAAAATGGCTTTCAATGAGTTTCAAATGGGCACAAAGGGGATTGAAAAGGCAAAAATTGCTTAGAAATAGCCAAACACGGCTTAAAAGCATTGAGAAATGGACAAAAATGGTTCAGAAAAGGAAATGAAAAAAAGGCTTCAAACGACTTAGAGACGGGCAAAAAGGGGTTAGAAAAGGAAAAAACTTCTAAAAAATGGTTAGAAATTGACAAAAAAGGGTCACAAAAGAAAAAAAAAAGCCTTACAAAGGGTTGGAATTTGACAAAAACGGCTTAGAAAAGGAATGAATGGCTTTAAAAGGGTTAGAAATTGAGAAAAATGGGTTAGAAAAGGAAAAAAACTGCTTAAAAAGGATAGAAATTGAGAAAATGGGTTAGAAAAGTTAAATAAAGCAAGCATTCAAACGACTTAGAAATGGGGTAAAATGGGTTGGAAAAGGGAAAATAACTGCTAAAAAATAGTTTGAAAAGGACAGAAATGGGTTAGAAAAGGAAAAAAACGGCTTCCAAAGGGCCGGAATTTGACAAAACAGGGTTAGAAAAGGGGAAAATGGCTTAAAATGCGTAAGAAATTCACAAAAATGGGTTAGAAATGGCCAAAAATGACTGAAAACAGGAAAAAACGGGGCAAAACCCAGTAAGAAAAAGAGAAAAATGGCTTAGAACCTTTTGAAACTTGCCAAAGATACGATAGAAATGGCCATAAATGGCTTTAAATGAGTTCCAAATGGGCACAAAGGGGATTGAAAAGGCAAAAATTGCTTAGAAATAGCCAAACACGGCTTAAAAGCATTGAGAAATGGACAAAAATGGTTCAGAAAAGGAAATGAAAAAAAGGCTTCAAACGACTTAGGGATGGGCAAAAAAGGGTTAGAAAAGGAAAAAAACATCTAAAAAATGGTTAGAAATTGACAAAAAAGGGTCACAAAAGAAAAAAAAAAGCCTTACAAAGGGTTGGAATTTGACAAAAACGGCTTAGAAAAGGAATGAATGGCTTTAAAAGGGTTAGAAATTGAGAAAAATGGGTTAGAAAAGGAAAAAAACTGCTTAAAAAAGATAGAAATTGAGAAAATGGGTTAGAAAAGTTAAATAAAGCAAGCATTCAAACGACTTAGAAAAGGACAAAAATGGGTTAGAAAAGGAAAAAAATGTCTTCCAAAGGCCTGGAATTTGACAAAAAAGGGTTAGAAAAGGGGAAAATGGCTTAAAATGGGTTAGAAATTCTGGAAAATGGTTAGAAATGCCCAAAAATGACTGAAAACAGAAAAAAATGGGGAAAAACTAGTAAAAAAATGAGAAAAATGGCTTAGAACCTTTTGAAACTTGCCTAAGATACGATAGAAATGGCCATAAACGGCTTTAAATGAGTTTCAAATGGGCGCAAAGGGGATTGAAAAGGCAAAAATTGCTTAGAAATAGCCAAACACGGCTTAAAAGCATTGAGAAATGGACAAAAATGGTTCAGAAAAGGAAATGAAAAAAAGGCTTCAAACGACTTAGAGACGGGCAAAAAAGGGTTAGAAAAGGAAAAAAACTTCTAAAAAATGGTTAGAAATTGACAAAAAAGGGTCACAAAAGAACAAAAAAAGCCTTACAAAGGGTTGAAATTTGACAAAAAAAGCTTAGAAAAGGAAAGAATGGCTTTAAAAGGGTTAGAAATTGAGAAAAATGGGTTAGATAAGGAAAAAAACTGCTTAAAAAAGATAGAAATTGAGAAAATGGGTGAGAAAAGTTAAATAAAGCAAGCATTCAAACGACTTAGAAATGGGGTAACATGGGTTGGAAAAGGGAAAAAAACTCCTAAAAAATAGTTAGAAAAGGACAGAAATGGGTTAGAAAAGGAAAAAAACGGCTTCCAAAGGGCCGGAATTTGACAAAAAAGGGTTAGAAAAGGGGAAAATGGCTTAAAATGGGTTAGAAATTCACAAAACTGGGTTAGAAATGGCCAAAAATGACTGAAAACAGGAAAAAATGGGGCAAAACCCAGTAAGAAAAAGAGAAAAATGGCTTAGAACCTTTTGAAACTTGCCAAAGATACGATAGAAATGGCTAAAAATGGCTTTCAATGAGCTTCAAATGGGGTTGAAAAGGCAAAAATTGCTTAGAAATAGCCAAACACGGCTTAAAAGCATTGAGAAATGGACAAAAATGGTTCAGAAAAGGAAATGAAAAAAAGGCTTCAAACGAATTAGAGACGGGCAAAAAGGGGTTAGAAAAGGAAAAAACTTCTAAAAAAATGGTTAGAATTTGACAAAAAAGGGTCACAAAAGAAAAAAAAAAGCCTTACAAAGGGTTGGAATTTGACAAAAACGGCTTAGAAAAGGAATGAATGGCTTTAAAAGGGTTAGAAATTGAGAAAAATGGGTTAGAAAAGAAAAAAAAACTGCTTAAAAAGGATAGAAATTGAGAAAATGGGTTAGAAAAGTTAAATAAAGCAAGCATTCAAACGACTTAGAAATGGGCAAAAATGGGTTGGAAAAGGGAAAATAACTGCTAAAAAATAGTTAGAAAAGGACAGAAATGGGTTAGAAAAGGACAAAAACGGCTTCCAAAGGGCTGGAATTTGACAAAAAAAGGGTTAGAAAAGGGGAAAATGGCTTAAAATGGGTAAGAAATTCACAAAAATGGGTTAGAAATGGCCAAAAATGACTGAAAACAGGAAAAAATTGGGAAAAACCCAGTAAGAAAAAGAAAAAAATGGCTTAGAACCTGTTGAAACTTGCCAAAGATACGATAGAAATGGCTAAAAATGGCTTTCAATGAGCTTCAAATGGGGTTGAAAAGGCAAAAATTGCTTAGAAATAGCCAAACACGGCTTAAAAGCATTGAGAAATGGACAAAAATGGTTCAGAAAAGGAAATGAAAAAAAGGCTTCAAATGATTTAGAGATGGGCAAATAGGGGTTAGGAAAGGAAAAAAACTCTAAAAAATTGCTAGAAATTGACAAAAAAGGGTCACAAAAGAAAAAAAAAGCCTTACAAAGGGTTGAAATTTGACAAAAACAGCTTAGAAAAGGAAAGAATGGCTTTAAAAGGGTTAGAAATTGAGAAAAATGGGTTAGAAAAGGAAAAAAAACTGCTTAAAAAAGAAATTGAGAAAAATCGGTTAGAAAAGTTAAATAAAGCAAGCATTCAAATGACTTAGAAATGGACAAAAATGGGTAGGAAAAGGGAAAAAATGTCTTCCAAAGGGCTGGAATTTGACAAAAACGGGTTAGAAAAGGGGAAAATGGCTTAAAATGCGTTAGAAATTCACAAAAATGGGTTAGAAATGGCCAAAAATGACTGAAAACAGGAAAAAATGGGGCAAAAACTAGTAAAAAAATGAGAAAAATGGCTTAGAAACTTTTGAAACTTGCCAAAGATACGATAGAAATGGCCATAAACGGCTTTAAATGAGTTTCAAATGGGCGCAAAGGGGATTGAAAAGGCAAAAATTGCTTAGAAATAGCCAAACACGGCTTAAAAGCATTGAGAAATGGACAAAAATGGTTCAGAAAAGGAAATGAAAAAAAGGCTTCAAACGACTTAGAGATGGGCAAAAAAGGGTTAGAAAAGGAAAAAAACTTCTAAAAAATGATTAGAAATTGACAAAAAAGGGTCACAAAAGAAAAAAAAAGACTTACAAAGGGTTGAAATTTGACAAAAAAAGCTTAGAAAAGGAAAGAATGGCTTTAAAAGGGTTAGAAATTGAGAAAAACGGGTTAGATAAGGAAAAAAACTGCTTAAAAAAGGTAGAAATTGAGAAAATGGGTGAGAAAAGTTAAATAAAGCAAGCATTCAAACGACTTAGAAATGGGGTAAAATGGGTTGGAAAAGGGAAAAAAACTCCTAAAAAATAGTTAGAAAAGGACAGAAATGGGTTAGAAAAGGAAAAAAACTGCTTCCAAAGGGCCGGAATTTGACAAAAATGGTTAGAAAAGGGGAAAATGGCTTAAAATGGGTTAGAAATTCACAAAACTGGGTTAGAAATGGCCAAAAATGACTGAAAACAGGAAAAAATGGGGCAAAACCCAGTAAGAAAAAGAGAAAAATGGCTTAGAACCTTTTGAAACTTGCCAAAGATACGATAGAAATGGCCAAAAATGGCTTTCAATGAGTTTCAAATGGGCACAAAGGGGATTGAAAAGGCAAAAATTGCTTAGAAATAGCCAAACACGGCTTAAAAGCATTGAGAAATGGACAAAAATGGTTCAGAAAAGGAAATGAAAAAAAGGCTTCAAACGAATTAGAGACGGGCAAAAAGGGGTTAGAAAAGGAAAAAACTTCTAAAAAATGGTTAGAAATTGACAAAAAAGGGTCACAAAAGAAAAAAAAAAGCCTTACAAAGGGTTGGAATTTGACAAAAACGGCTTAGAAAAGGAATGAATGGCTTTAAAAGGGTTAGAAATTGAGAAAAATGGGTTAGAAAAGAAAAAAAAACTGCTTAAAAAGGATAGAAATTGAGAAAATGGGTTAGAAAAGTTAAATAAAGCAAGCATTCAAACGACTTAGAAATGGGCAAAAATGGGTTGGAAAAGGGAAAATAACTGCTAAAAAATAGTTAGAAAAGGACAGAAATGGGTTGGAAAAGGACAAAAACGGCTTCCAAAGGGCTGGAATTTGACAAAAAAGGGTTAGAAAAGGGGAAAATGGCTTAAAATGGGTAAGAAATTCACAAAAATGGGTTAGAAATGGCCAAAAATGACTGAAAACAGGAAAAAACGGGGAAAAACCCAGTAAGAAAAAGAAAAAAATGGCTTAGAACCTGTTGAAACTTGCCAAAGATACGATAGAAATGGCTAAAAATGGCCAAAAATGAGCTTCAAATGGGGTTGAAAAGGCAAAAATTGCTTAGAAATAGCCAAACACGGCTTAAAAGCATTGAGAAATGGACAAAAATGGTTCAGAAAAGGAAATGAAAAAAAGGCTTCAAACGATTTAGAGATGGGCAAATAGGGGTTAGGAAAGGAAAAAAACTCTAAAAAATTGCTAGAAATTGACAAAAAAGGGTCACAAAAGAAAAAAAAAGCCTTACAAAGGGTTGAAATTTGACAAAAACAGCTTAGAAAAGGAAAGAATGGCTTTAAAAGGGTTAGAAATTGAGAAAAATGGGTTAGAAAAGGAAAAAAAACTGCTTAAAAAAGAAATTGAGAAAAATCGGTTAGAAAAGTTAAATAAAGCAAGCATTCAAATGACTTAGAAATGGACAAAAATGGGTAGGAAAAGGGAAAAAATGTCTTCCAAAGGGCTGGAATTTGACAAAAACGGGTTAGAAAAGGGGAAAATGGCTTAAAATGCGTTAGAAATTCACAAAAATGGGTTAGAAATGGCCAAAAATGACTGAAAACAGGAAAAAATGGGGCAAAAACTAGTAAAAAAATGAGAAAAATGGCTTAGAACCTTTTGAAACTTGCCAAAGATACGATAGAAATGGCCATAAACGGCTTTAAATGAGTTTCAAATGGGCGCAAAGGGGATTGAAAAGGCAAAAATTGCTTAGAAATAGCCAAACACGGCTTAAAAGCATTGAGAAATGGACAAAAATGGTTCAGAAAAGGAAATGAAAAAAAGGCTTCAAACGACTTAGAGATGGGCAAAAAAGGGTTAGAAAAGGAAAAAAACTTCTAAAAAATGATTAGAAATTGACAAAAAAGGGTCACAAAAGAAAAAAAAAGACTTACAAAGGGTTGGAATTTGACAAAAACGGCTTAGAAAAGGAATGAATGGCTTTAAAAGGGTTAGAAATTGAGAAAAATGGGTTAGAAAAGGAAAAAAACTGCTTAAAAAGGATAGAAATTGAGAAAATGGGTTAGAAAAGTTAAATAAAGCAAGCATTCAAACAACTTAGAAATGGGCAAAAATGGGTTGGAAAAGGGAAAATAACTGCTAAAAAACAGTTAGAAAAGGACAGAAATGGGTTAGAAAAGGACTAAAATGTCTTCCAAAGGGCTGGAATTTGACAAAAATGTGTTAGAAAGAAGAAAATGGCTTAAAACGGGTTAGAAATTCACAAAAATGGGTTAGAAAGGGACAAAAATGACTGAAAACTGGAAAAAAATGGGGCAAAAACTAATAAGAAAAGGAAAAAACTGGCTTAAAACCCTTCGAAATTTGCCAAAGATACGATAGAAATGTCAAAAAATGGCTTTCCATGACTTTCAAATGGGAATGAAGAGGCAAAAATTGCTTAGAAATAGCCAAACACTGCTTAAAAGCGTTGAGAAATGGACAAAAATGGTTCAGAAAAGGAAATCAAAAAAGGCTTCAAACGACTTAGAGATGGGCAAAAAGGGGTTACAAAAGGAAAAAACTTCTAAAAAATTGTTAGAAATTCACAAAAAAAGGGTCACAAAAGAAAAAAAAGCCTTACAAAGGGTTGGAATTTGTCAAAAACGGCTTAGAAAAGGAAAGAATGGCTTTAAAAGGGATAGAAATTGAGAAAAATGGGTTAGAAAAGAAAAAAAACTGCTTAAAAAAGATAGAAATTGAGAAAATGGGTGAGAAAAGTTAAATAAAGCAAGCATTCAAACGACTTAGAAATGGGGTAAAATGGGTTGGAAAAGGGAAAAAAACACCTAAAAAATAGTTAGAAAAGGACAAAAACGGGTTAGAAAAGGACTAAAACGTCTTCCAAAGAGCTGGAATTTGACAAAAAAGGGTTAGAAAAGGGGAAAATGGCTTAAAATGGGTTAGAAATTCACAAAAATGGGTTAGAAATGGCCAAAAATGACTGAAAACAGGAAAAAATGGGGCAAAACCCAGTAAGAAAAAGAGAAAAATGGCTTAGAACCTTTTGAAACTTGCCAAAGATACGATAGAAATGGCCAAAAATGGCTTTCAATGAGTTTCAAATGGGCACAAAGGGGATTGAAAAGGCAAAAATTGCTTAGAAATAGCCAAACACGGCTTAAAAGCATTGAGAAATGGACAAAAATGGTTCAGAAAAGGAAATGAAAAAAAGGCTTCAAACGAATTAGAGACGGGCAAAAAGGGGTTAGAAAAGGAAAAAACTTCTAAAAAATGGTTAGAAATTGACAAAAAAGGGTCTCAAAAGAAAAAAAAAAGCCTTACAAAGGGTTGGAATTTGACAAAAACGGCTTAGAAAAGGAATGAATGGCTTTAAAACGGTTAGAAATTGAGAAAAATGGGTTAGAAAAGAAAAAAAACTGCTTAAAAAGGATAGAAATTGAGAAAATGGGTTAGAAAAGTTAAATAAAGCAAGCATTCAAAAGACTTAGAAATGGGGTAAAATGGGTTGGAAAAGGGAAAATAACTGCTAAAAAATAGTTAGAAAAGGACAGAAATGGGTTAGAAAAGGACAAAAACGGCTTCCAAAGGGCTGGAATTTGACAAAAAAGGGTTAGCAAAGGGGAAAATGGCTTAAAATGGGTAAGAAATTCACAAAAATGGGTTAGAAATGGCCAAAAATGACTGAAAACAGGAAAAAATTGGGAAAAACCCAGGAAGAAAAAGAAAAAAATGGCTTAGAACCTGTTGAAACTTGCCAAAGATACGATCGAAATGGCTAAAAATGGCCAAAAATGAGCTTCAAATGGGGTTGAAAAGGCAAAAATTGCTTAGAAATAGCCAAACACGGCTTAAAAGCATTGAGAAATGGACAAAAATGGTTCAGAAAAGGAAATGAAAAAAAGGCTTCAAACGATTTAGAGATGGGCAAATAGGGGTTAGGAAAGGAAAAAAACTCTAAAAAATTGCTAGAAATTGACAAAAAAGGGTCACAAAAGAAAAAAAAGCCTTACAAAGGGTTGAAATTTGACAAAAACAGCTTAGAAAAGGAAAGAATGGCTTTAAAAGGGTTAGAAATTGAGAAAAATGGGTTAGAAAAGGAAAAAAAAACTGCTTAAAAAAGAAATTGAGAAAAATCGGTTAGAAAAGTTAAATAAAGCAAGCATTCAAATGACTTAGAAATGGACAAAAATGGGTAGGAAAAGGAAAAAAATGTCTTCCAAAGGGCTGGAATTTGACAAAAACGGGTTAGAAAAGGGGAAAATGGCTTAAAATGCGTTAGAAATTCACAAAAATGGGTTAGAAATGGCCAAAAATGACTGAAAACAGGAAAAAATGGGGCAAAACCCAGTAAGAAAAAGAGAAAAATGGTTTAGAATCTTTTGAAACTTGCCAAAGATACGATAGAAATGGCCATAAATGGCTTTAAATGAGTTTCAAATGGGCACAAAGGGGATTGAAAAGGCAAAAATTGCTTAGAAATAGCCAAACACGGCTTAAAAGCATTGAGAAATGGACAAAAATGGTTCAGAAAAGGAAATGAAAAAAAGGCTTCAAACGACTTAGAGACGGGCAAAAAGGGGTTAGAAAAGGAAAAAACTTCTAAAAAATGGTTAGAAATTGACAAAAAAGGGTCACAAAAGAAAAAAAAAAGCCTTACAAAGGGTTGGAATTTGACAAAAACGGCTTAGAAAAGGAATGAATGGCTTTAAAAGGGTTAGAAATTGAGAAAAATGGGTTAGAAAAGGAAAAAAACTGCTTAAAAAGGATAGAAATTGAGAAAATGGGTTAGAAAAGTTAAATAAAGCAAGCATTCAAACGACTTAGAAATGGGCAAAAATGGGTTGGAAAAGGGAAAATAACTGCTAAAAAATAGTTAGAAAAGGACAGAAATGGGTTAGAAAAGGACAAAAACGTCTTCCAAAGGGCTGGAATTTGACAAAAAAGGGTTAGCAAAGGGGAAAATGGCTTAAAATGGGTTAGAAATTCACAAAAATGGGTTAGAAATGGCCAAAAATGACTGAAAACAGGAAAAAATGGGGCAAAACCCAGTAAGAAAAAGAAAAAAATGGCTTAGAACCTGTTGAAACTTGCCAAAGATACGATAGAAATGGCTAAAAATGGCTTTCAATGAGCTTCAAATGGGGTTGAAAAGGCAAAAATTGCTTAGAAATAGCCAAACACGGCTTAAAAGCATTGAGAAATGGACAAAAATGGTTCAGAAAAGGAAATGAAAAAAAGGCTTCAAACGACTTAGAGATGGGCAAAAAAGGGTTAGAAAAGGAATAAAACTTCTAAAAAATGGTTAGAAATTGACAAAAAAGGGTCACAAAAGAAAAAAAAAACACCTTACAAAGGGTTGGAATTTGACAAAAAGGGCTTAGAAAAGAAATGAATGGCTTTAAAAGGGTTAGAAATTGAGAAAAATGGGTTAGAAAAGGAAAAAAACTGCTTAAAAAGGATAGAAATTGAGAAAATGGGTGAGAAAATTTAAATAAAGCAAGCATTCAAACGACTTAGAAATGGGCAAAAATGGGTTGGAAAAGGGAAAATAACTGCTAAAAAACAGTTAGAAAAGGACAGAAATGGGTTAGAAAAGGACTAAAACGTCTTCCAAAGAGCTGGAATTTGACAAAAAAGGGTTAGAAAAGGGGAAAATGGCTTAAAATGGGTTAGAAATTCACAAAAATGGGTTAGAAATGGCCAAAAATGACTGAAAACAGGAAAAAATGGGGCAAAACCCAGTAAGAAAAAGAGAAAAATGGCTTAGAACCTTTTGAAACTTGCCAAAGATACGATAGAAATGGCCATAAATGGCTTTCAATGAGTTTCAAATGGGCACAAAGGGGATTGAAAAGGCAAAAATTGCTTAGAAATAGCCAAACACTGCTTAAAAGCGTTGAGAAATGGACAAAAATGGTTCAGAAAAGGAAATCAAAAAAGGCTTCAAACGACTTAGAGATGGGCAAAAAGGGGTTACAAAAGGAAAAAACTTCTAAAAAATTGTTCGAAATTCACAAAAAAAGGGTCACAAAAGAAAAAAAAAGCATTACAAAGGGTTGGAATTTGACAAAAACGGCTTAGAAAAGGAAAGAATGGCTTTAAAAGTGATAGAAATTGAGAAAAATGGGTTAGAAAAGAAAAAAAACTGCTTAAAAAAGGTAGAAATTGAGAAAATGGGTGAGAAAAGTTAAATAAAGCAAGCATTCAAACGACTTAGAAATGGGGTAAAATGGGTTGGAAAAGGGAAAAAAACACCTAAAAAATAGTTAGAAAAGGACAAAAATGGGTTCGAAAAGGAAAAAAATGTCTTCCAAAGCCCTGGAATTTGACAAAAAAAGGGTTAGAAAAGGGGAAAATGGCTTAAAATGTGTTAGAAATTCACAAAAATGGGTTAGAAATGGCCAAAAATGACTGAAAACAGGAAAAAATGGGGCAAAACCCAGTAAGAAAAAGAGAAAAATGGCTTAGAACCTTTTGAAACTTGCCAAAGATACGATAGAAATGGCCAAAAATGGCTTTCAATGAGTTTCAAATGGGCACAAAGGGGATTGAAAAGGCAAAAATTGCTTAGAAATAGCCAAACACGGCTTAAAAGCATTGAGAAATGGACAAAAATGGTTCAGAAAAGGAAATGAAAAAAAGGCTTCAAACGACTTAGAGACGGGCAAAAAGGGGTTAGAAAAGGAAAAAACTTCTAAAAAATGGTTAGAAATTGACAAAAAAGGGTCACAAAAGAAAAAAAAAAGCCTTACAAAGGGTTGGAATTTGACAAAAACGGCTTAGGAAAGGAATGAATGGCTTTAAAAGGGTTAGAAATTGAGAAAAATGGGTTAGAAAAGGAAAAAAACTGCTTAAAAAGGATAGAAATTGAGAAAATGGGTTAGAAAAGTTAAATAAAGCAAGCATTCAAACGACTTAGAAATGGCCAAAAATGGGTTGGAAAAGGGAAAATAACTGCTAAAAAATAGTTAGAAAAGGACAGAAATGGGTTAGAAAAGGACAAAAACGGCTTCCAAAGGGCTGGAATTTGACAAAAAAAGGGTTAGAAAAGGGGAAAATGGCTTAAAATCGGTAAGAAATTCACAAAAATGGGTTAGAAATGGCCAAAAATGACTGAAAACAGGAAAAAATGGGGCAAAACCCAGTAAGAAAAAGAAAAAAATGGCTTAGAACCTGTTGAAACTTGCCAAAGATACGATAGAAATGGCTAAAAATGGCTTTCAATGAGCTTCAAATGGGGTTGAAAAGGCAAAAATTGCTTAGAAATAGCCAAACACGGCTTAAAAGCATTGAGAAATGGACAAAAATGGTTCAGAAAAGGAAATGAAAAAAAGGCTTCAAACGACTTAGAGATGGGCAAAAAAGGGTTAGAAAAGGAAAAAAACTTCTAAAAAATGGTTAGAAATTGACAAAAAAGGGTCACAAAAGAAAAAAAAAACGCCTTACAAAGGGTTGGAATTTGACAAAAAGGGCTTAGAAAAGAAATGAATGGCTTTAAAAAGGTTAGAAATTGAGAAAAATGGGTTAGAAAAGAAAAAAAACCTGCTTAAAAAGGATAGAAATTGAGAAAATGGGTTAGAAAAGTTAAATAAAGCAAGCATTCAAACGACTTAGAAATGGGCAAAAATGGGTTGGAAAAGGGAAAATAACTGCTAAAAAACAGTTAGAAAAGGACAGAAATGGGTTAGAAAAGGACTAAAACGTCTTCCAAAGAGCTGGAATTTGACAAAAAAGGGTTAGAAAAGGGGAAAATGGCTTAAAATGGGTTAGAAATTCACAAAAATGGGTTAGAAATGGCCAAAAATGACTGAAAACAGGAAAAAATGGGGCAAAACCCAGTAAGAAAAAGAGAAAAATGGCTTAGAACCTTTTGAAACTTGCCAAAGATACGATAGAAATGGCCATAAATGGCTTTCAATGAGCTTCAAATGGGGTTGAAAAGGCAAAAATTGCTTAGAAATAGCCAAACACGGCTTAAAAGCATTGAGAAATGGACAAAAATGGTTCAGAAAAGGAAATGAAAAAAAGGCTTCAAACGACTTAGAGACGGGCAAAAAGGGGTTAGAAAAGGAAAAAACTTCTAAAAAATGGTTAGAAATTGACAAAAAAGGGTCACAAAAGAAAAAAAAAAGCCTTACAAAGGGTTGGAATTTGACAAAAACGGCTTAGGAAAGGAATGAATGGCTTTAAAAGGGTTAGAAATTGAGAAAAATGGGTTAGAAAAGGAAAAAAACTGCTTAAAAAGGATAGAAATTGAGAAAATGGGTTAGAAAAGTTAAATAAAGCAAGCATTCAAACGACTTAGAAATGGGCAAAAATGGGTTGGAAAAGGGAAAATAACTGCTAAAAAATAGTTAGAAAAGGACAGAAATGGGTTAGAAAAGGACAAAAACGTCTTCCAAAGGGCTGGAATTTGACAAAAAAGGGTTAGCAAAGGGGAAAATGGCTTAAAATGGGTTAGAAATTCACAAAAATGGGTTAGAAATGGCCAAAAATGACTGAAAACAGGAAAAAATGGGGCAAAACCCAGTAAGAAAAAGAAAAAAATGGCTTAGAACCTGTTGAAACTTGCCAAAGATACGATAGAAATGGCTAAAAATGGCTTTCAATGAGCTTCAAATGGGGTTGAAAAGGCAAAAATTGCTTAGAAATAGCCAAACACGGCTTAAAAGCATTGAGAAATGGACAAAAATGGTTCAGAAAAGGAAATGAAAAAAAGGCTTCAAACGACTTAGAGATGGGCAAAAAAGGGTTAGAAAAGGAATAAAACTTCTAAAAAATGGTTAGAAATTGACAAAAAAGGGTCACAAAAGAAAAAAAAAACACCTTACAAAGGGTTGGAATTTGACAAAAAGGGCTTAGAAAAGAAATGAATGGCTTTAAAAGGGTTAGAAATTGAGAAAAATGGGTTAGAAAAGGAAAAAAACTGCTTAAAAAGGATAGAAATTGAGAAAATGGGTGAGAAAATTTAAATAAAGCAAGCATTCAAACGACTTAGAAATGGGCAAAAATGGGTTGGAAAAGGGAAAATAACTGCTAAAAAACAGTTAGAAAAGGACAGAAATGGGTTAGAAAAGGACTAAAACGTCTTCCAAAGAGCTGGAATTTGACAAAAAAGGGTTAGAAAAGGGGAAAATGGCTTAAAATGGGTTAGAAATTCACAAAAATGGGTTAGAAATGGCCAAAAATGACTGAAAACAGGAAAAAATGGGGCAAAACCCAGTAAGAAAAAGAGAAAAATGGCTTAGAACCTTTTGAAACTTGCCAAAGATACGATAGAAATGGCCATAAATGGCTTTCAATGAGTTTCAAATGGGCACAAAGGGGATTGAAAAGGCAAAAATTGCTTAGAAATAGCCAAACACTGCTTAAAAGCGTTGAGAAATGGACAAAAATGGTTCAGAAAAGGAAATCAAAAAAGGCTTCAAACGACTTAGAGATGGGCAAAAAGGGGTTACAAAAGGAAAAAACTTCTAAAAAATTGTTCGAAATTCACAAAAAAAGGGTCACAAAAGAAAAAAAAAGCATTACAAAGGGTTGGAATTTGACAAAAACGGCTTAGAAAAGGAAAGAATGGCTTTAAAAGTGATAGAAATTGAGAAAAATGGGTTAGAAAAGAAAAAAAACTGCTTAAAAAAGGTAGAAATTGAGAAAATGGGTGAGAAAAGTTAAATAAAGCAAGCATTCAAACGACTTAGAAATGGGGTAAAATGGGTTGGAAAAGGGAAAAAAACACCTAAAAAATAGTTAGAAAAGGACAAAAATGGGTTCGAAAAGGAAAAAAATGTCTTCCAAAGCCCTGGAATTTGACAAAAAAAGGGTTAGAAAAGGGGAAAATGGCTTAAAATGTGTTAGAAATTCACAAAAATGGGTTAGAAATGGCCAAAAATGACTGAAAACAGGAAAAAATGGGGCAAAACCCAGTAAGAAAAAGAGAAAAATGGCTTAGAACCTTTTGAAACTTGCCAAAGATACGATAGAAATGGCCAAAAATGGCTTTCAATGAGTTTCAAATGGGCACAAAGGGGATTGAAAAGGCAAAAATTGCTTAGAAATAGCCAAACACGGCTTAAAAGCATTGAGAAATGGACAAAAATGGTTCAGAAAAGGAAATGAAAAAAAGGCTTCAAACGACTTAGAGACGGGCAAAAAGGGGTTAGAAAAGGAAAAAACTTCTAAAAAATGGTTAGAAATTGACAAAAAAGGGTCACAAAAGAAAAAAAAAAGCCTTACAAAGGGTTGGAATTTGACAAAAACGGCTTAGGAAAGGAATGAATGGCTTTAAAAGGGTTAGAAATTGAGAAAAATGGGTTAGAAAAGGAAAAAAACTGCTTAAAAAGGATAGAAATTGAGAAAATGGGTTAGAAAAGTTAAATAAAGCAAGCATTCAAACGACTTAGAAATGGCCAAAAATGGGTTGGAAAAGGGAAAATAACTGCTAAAAAATAGTTAGAAAAGGACAGAAATGGGTTAGAAAAGGACAAAAACGGCTTCCAAAGGGCTGGAATTTGACAAAAAAAGGGTTAGCAAAGGGGAAAATGGCTTAAAATGGGTAAGAAATTCACAAAAATGGGTTAGAAATGGCCAAAAATGACTGAAAACAGGAAAAAATGGGGCAAAACCCAGTAAGAAAAAGAAAAAAATGGCTTAGAACCTGTTGAAACTTGCCAAAGATACGATAGAAATGGCTAAAAATGGCTTTCAATGAGCTTCAAATGGGGTTGAAAAGGCAAAAATTGCTTAGAAATAGCCAAACACGGCTTAAAAGCATTGAGAAATGGACAAAAATGGTTCAGAAAAGGAAATGAAAAAAAGGCTTCAAACGACTTAGAGATGGGCAAAAAAGGGTTAGAAAAGGAAAAAAACTTCTAAAAAATGGTTAGAAATTGACAAAAAAGGGTCACAAAAGAAAAAAAAAACGCCTTACAAAGGGTTGGAATTTGACAAAAAGGGCTTAGAAAAGAAATGAATGGCTTTAAAAAGGTTAGAAATTGAGAAAAATGGGTTAGAAAAGAAAAAAAACCTGCTTAAAAAGGATAGAAATTGAGAAAATGGGTTAGAAAAGTTAAATAAAGCAAGCATTCAAACGACTTAGAAATGGGCAAAAATGGGTTGGAAAAGGGAAAATAACTGCTAAAAAACAGTTAGAAAAGGACAGAAATGGGTTAGAAAAGGACTAAAACGTCTTCCAAAGAGCTGGAATTTGACAAAAAAGGGTTAGAAAAGGGGAAAATGGCTTAAAATGGGTTAGAAATTCACAAAAATGGGTTAGAAATGGCCAAAAATGACTGAAAACAGGAAAAAATGGGGCAAAACCCAGTAAGAAAAAGAGAAAAATGGCTTAGAACCTTTTGAAACTTGCCAAAGATACGATAGAAATGGCCATAAATGGCTTTCAATGAGCTTCAAATGGGGTTGAAAAGGCAAAAATTGCTTAGAAATAGCCAAACACGGCTTAAAAGCATTGAGAAATGGACAAAAATGGTTCAGAAAAGGAAATGAAAAAAAGGCTTCAAACGACTTAGAGACGGGCAAAAAGGGGTTAGAAAAGGAAAAAACTTCTAAAAAATGGTTAGAAATTGACAAAAAAGGGTCACAAAAGAAAAAAAAAAGCCTTACAAAGGGTTGGAATTTGACAAAAACGGCTTAGGAAAGGAATGAATGGCTTTAAAAGGGTTAGAAATTGAGAAAAATGGGTTAGAAAAGGAAAAAAACTGCTTAAAAAGGATAGAAATTGAGAAAATGGGTTAGAAAAGTTAAATAAAGCAAGCATTCAAACGACTTAGAAATGGGCAAAAATGGGTTGGAAAAGGGAAAATAACTGCTAAAAAATAGTTAGAAAAGGACAGAAATGGGTTAGAAAAGGACAAAAACGTCTTCCAAAGGGCTGGAATTTGACAAAAAAGGGTTAGCAAAGGGGAAAATGGCTTAAAATGGGTTAGAAATTCACAAAAATGGGTTAGAAATGGCCAAAAATGACTGAAAACAGGAAAAAATGGGGCAAAACCCAGTAAGAAAAAGAAAAAAATGGCTTAGAACCTGTTGAAACTTGCCAAAGATACGATAGAAATGGCTAAAAATGGCTTTCAATGAGCTTCAAATGGGGTTGAAAAGGCAAAAATTGCTTAGAAATAGCCAAACACGGCTTAAAAGCATTGAGAAATGGACAAAAATGGTTCAGAAAAGGAAATGAAAAAAAGGCTTCAAACGACTTAGAGATGGGCAAAAAAGGGTTAGAAAAGGAATAAAACTTCTAAAAAATGGTTAGAAATTGACAAAAAAGGGTCACAAAAGAAAAAAAAAACACCTTACAAAGGGTTGGAATTTGACAAAAAGGGCTTAGAAAAGAAATGAATGGCTTTAAAAGGGTTAGAAATTGAGAAAAATGGGTTAGAAAAGGAAAAAAACTGCTTAAAAAGGATAGAAATTGAGAAAATGGGTGAGAAAATTTAAATAAAGCAAGCATTCAAACGACTTAGAAATGGGCAAAAATGGGTTGGAAAAGGGAAAATAACTGCTAAAAAACAGTTAGAAAAGGACAGAAATGGGTTAGAAAAGGACTAAAACGTCTTCCAAAGAGCTGGAATTTGACAAAAAAGGGTTAGAAAAGGGGAAAATGGCTTAAAATGGGTTAGAAATTCACAAAAATGGGTTAGAAATGGCCAAAAATGACTGAAAACAGGAAAAAATGGGGCAAAACCCAGTAAGAAAAAGAGAAAAATGGCTTAGAACCTTTTGAAACTTGCCAAAGATACGATAGAAATGGCCATAAATGGCTTTCAATGAGTTTCAAATGGGCACAAAGGGGATTGAAAAGGCAAAAATTGCTTAGAAATAGCCAAACACTGCTTAAAAGCGTTGAGAAATGGACAAAAATGGTTCAGAAAAGGAAATCAAAAAAGGCTTCAAACGACTTAGAGATGGGCAAAAAGGGGTTACAAAAGGAAAAAACTTCTAAAAAATTGTTCGAAATTCACAAAAAAAGGGTCACAAAAGAAAAAAAAAGCATTACAAAGGGTTGGAATTTGACAAAAACGGCTTAGAAAAGGAAAGAATGGCTTTAAAAGTGATAGAAATTGAGAAAAATGGGTTAGAAAAGAAAAAAAACTGCTTAAAAAAGGTAGAAATTGAGAAAATGGGTGAGAAAAGTTAAATAAAGCAAGCATTCAAACGACTTAGAAATGGGGTAAAATGGGTTGGAAAAGGGAAAAAAACACCTAAAAAATAGTTAGAAAAGGACAAAAATGGGTTCGAAAAGGAAAAAAATGTCTTCCAAAGCCCTGGAATTTGACAAAAAAAGGGTTAGAAAAGGGGAAAATGGCTTAAAATGTGTTAGAAATTCACAAAAATGGGTTAGAAATGGCCAAAAATGACTGAAAACAGGAAAAAATGGGGCAAAACCCAGTAAGAAAAAGAGAAAAATGGCTTAGAACCTTTTGAAACTTGCCAAAGATACGATAGAAATGGCCAAAAATGGCTTTCAATGAGTTTCAAATGGGCACAAAGGGGATTGAAAAGGCAAAAATTGCTTAGAAATAGCCAAACACGGCTTAAAAGCATTGAGAAATGGACAAAAATGGTTCAGAAAAGGAAATGAAAAAAAGGCTTCAAACGACTTAGAGACGGGCAAAAAGGGGTTAGAAAAGGAAAAAACTTCTAAAAAATGGTTAGAAATTGACAAAAAAGGGTCACAAAAGAAAAAAAAAAGCCTTACAAAGGGTTGGAATTTGACAAAAACGGCTTAGGAAAGGAATGAATGGCTTTAAAAGGGTTAGAAATTGAGAAAAATGGGTTAGAAAAGGAAAAAAACTGCTTAAAAAGGATAGAAATTGAGAAAATGGGTTAGAAAAGTTAAATAAAGCAAGCATTCAAACGACTTAGAAATGGCCAAAAATGGGTTGGAAAAGGGAAAATAACTGCTAAAAAATAGTTAGAAAAGGACAGAAATGGGTTAGAAAAGGACAAAAACGGCTTCCAAAGGGCTGGAATTTGACAAAAAAAGGGTTAGCAAAGGGGAAAATGGCTTAAAATGGGTAAGAAATTCACAAAAATGGGTTAGAAATGGCCAAAAATGACTGAAAACAGGAAAAAATGGGGCAAAACCCAGTAAGAAAAAGAAAAAAATGGCTTAGAACCTGTTGAAACTTGCCAAAGATACGATAGAAATGGCTAAAAATGGCTTTCAATGAGCTTCAAATGGGGTTGAAAAGGCAAAAATTGCTTAGAAATAGCCAAACACGGCTTAAAAGCATTGAGAAATGGACAAAAATGGTTCAGAAAAGGAAATGAAAAAAAGGCTTCAAACGACTTAGAGATGGGCAAAAAAGGGTTAGAAAAGGAAAAAAACTTCTAAAAAATGGTTAGAAATTGACAAAAAAGGGTCACAAAAGAAAAAAAAAACGCCTTACAAAGGGTTGGAATTTGACAAAAAGGGCTTAGAAAAGAAATGAATGGCTTTAAAAAGGTTAGAAATTGAGAAAAATGGGTTAGAAAAGAAAAAAAACCTGCTTAAAAAGGATAGAAATTGAGAAAATGGGTGAGAAAATTTAAATAAAGCAAGCATTCAAACGACTTAGAAATGGGCAAAAATGGGTTGGAAAAGGGAAAATAACTGCTAAAAAACAGTTAGAAAAGGACAGAAATGGGTTAGAAAAGGACTAAAACGTCTTCCAAAGAGCTGGAATTTGACAAAAAAGGGTTAGAAAAGGGGAAAATGGCTTAAAATGGGTTAGAAATTCACAAAAATGGGTTAGAAATGGCCAAAAATGACTGAAAACAGGAAAAAATGGGGCAAAACCCAGTAAGAAAAAGAGAAAAATGGCTTAGAACCTTTTGAAACTTGCCAAAGATACGATAGAAATGGCCATAAATGGCTTTCAATGAGTTTCAAATGGGCACAAAGGGGATTGAAAAGGCAAAAATTGCTTAGAAATAGCCAAACACTGCTTAAAAGCGTTGAGAAATGGACAAAAATGGTTCAGAAAAGGAAATCAAAAAAGGCTTCAAACGACTTAGAGATGGGCAAAAAGGGGTTACAAAAGGAAAAAACTTCTAAAAAATTGTTCGAAATTCACAAAAAAAGGGTCACAAAAGAAAAAAAACGCCTTACAAAGGGTTGGAATTTGACAAAAACGGCTTAGAAAAGGAAAGAATGGCTTTAAAAGTGATAGAAATTGAGAAAAATGGGTTAGAAAAGAAAAAAAACTGCTTAAAAAAGGTAGAAATTGAGAAAATGGGAGAGAAAAGTTAAATAAAGCAAGCATTCAAACGACTTAGAAATGGGGTAAAATGGGTTGGAAAAGGGAAAAAAACACCTAAAAAATAGTTAGAAAAGGACAAAAATGGGTTCGAAAAGGAAAAAAATGTCTTCCAAAGCCCTGGAATTTGACAAAAAAAGGGTTAGAAAAGGGGAAAATGGCTTAAAATGTGTTAGAAATTCACAAAAATGGGTTAGAAATGGCCAAAAATGACTGAAAACAGGAAAAAATGGGGCAAAACCCAGTAAGAAAAAGAGAAAAATGGCTTAGAACCTTTTGAAACTTGCCAAAGATACGATAGAAATGGCCAAAAATGGCTTTCAATGAGTTTCAAATGGGCACAAAGGGGATTGAAAAGGCAAAAATTGCTTAGAAATAGCCAAACACGGCTTAAAAGCATTGAGAAATGGACAAAAATGGTTCAGAAAAGGAAATGAAAAAAAGGCTTCAAACGACTTAGAGACGGGCAAAAAGGGGTTAGAAAAGGAAAAAACTTCTAAAAAATGGTTAGAAATTGACAAAAAAGGGTCACAAAAGAAAAAAAAAAGCCTTACAAAGGGTTGGAATTTGACAAAAACGGCTTAGGAAAGGAATGAATGGCTTTAAAAGGGTTAGAAATTGAGAAAAATGGGTTAGAAAAGGAAAAAAACTGCTTAAAAAGGATAGAAATTGAGAAAATGGGTTAGAAAAGTTAAATAAAGCAAGCATTCAAACGACTTAGAAATGGCCAAAAATGGGTTGGAAAAGGGAAAATAACTGCTAAAAAATAGTTAGAAAAGGACAGAAATGGGTTAGAAAAGGACAAAAACGGCTTCCAAAGGGCTGGAATTTGACAAAAAAAGGGTTAGCAAAGGGGAAAATGGCTTAAAATGGGTAAGAAATTCACAAAAATGGGTTAGAAATGGCCAAAAATGACTGAAAACAGGAAAAAATGGGGCAAAACCCAGTAAGAAAAAGAAAAAAATGGCTTAGAACCTGTTGAAACTTGCCAAAGATATGATAGAAATGGCTAAAAATGGCTTTCAATGAGCTTCAAATGGGGTTGAAAAGGCAAAAATTGCTTAGAAATAGCCAAACACGGCTTAAAAGCATTGAGAAATGGACAAAAATGGTTCAGAAAAGGAAATGAAAAAAAGGCTTCAAACGACTTAGAGATGGGCAAAAAAGGGTTAGAAAAGGAAAAAAACTTCTAAAAAATGGTTAGAAATTGACAAAAAAGGGTCACAAAAGAAAAAAAAAACGCCTTACAAAGGGTTGGAATTTGACAAAAAGGGCTTAGAAAAGAAATGAATGGCTTTAAAAAGGTTAGAAATTGAGAAAAATGGGTTAGAAAAGAAAAAAAACCTGCTTAAAAAGGATAGAAATTGAGAAAATGGGTTAGAAAAGTTAAATAAAGCAAGCATTCAAACGACTTAGAAATGGGCAAAAATGGGTTGGAAAAGGGAAAATAACTGCTAAAAAACAGTTAGAAAAGGACAGAAATGGGTTAGAAAAGGACTAAAACGTCTTCCAAAGAGCTGGAATTTGACAAAAAAGGGTTAGAAAAGGGGAAAATGGCTTAAAATGGGTTAGAAATTCACAAAAATGGGTTAGAAATGGCCAAAAATGACTGAAAACAGGAAAAAATGGGGCAAAACCCAGTAAGAAAAAGAGAAAAATGGCTTAGAACCTTTTGAAACTTGCCAAAGATACGATAGAAATGGCCATAAATGGCTTTCAATGAGTTTCAAATGGGCACAAAGGGGATTGAAAAGGCAAAAATTGCTTAGAAATAGCCAAACACTGCTTAAAAGCGTTGAGAAATGGACAAAAATGGTTCAGAAAAGGAAATCAAAAAAGGCTTCAAACGACTTAGAGATGGGCAAAAAGGGGTTACAAAAGGAAAAAACTTCTAAAAAATTGTTCGAAATTCACAAAAAAAGGGTCACAAAAGAAAAAAAAAGCATTACAAAGGGTTGGAATTTGACAAAAACGGCTTAGAAAAGAAAAGAATGGCTTTAAAAGTGATAGAAATTGAGAAAAATGGGTTAGAAAAGAAAAAAAACTGCTTAAAAAAGGTAGAAATTGAGAAAATGGGTGAGAAAAGTTAAATAAAGCAAGCATTCAAACGACTTAGAAATGGGGTAAAATGGGTTGGAAAAGGGAAAAAAACACCTAAAAAATCGTTAGAAAAGGACAAAAATGGGTTCGAAAAGGAAAAAAATGTCTTCCAAAGGCCTGGAATTTGACAAAAAAGGGTTAGAAAAGGGGAAAATGGCTTAAAATGGGTTAGAAATTCACAAAAATGGGTTAGAAATGGCCAAAAATGACTGAAAACAGGAAAAAATGGGGCAAAACCCAGTAAGAAAAAGAGAAAAATGGCTTAGAACCTTTTAAAACTTGCCAAAGATGCGATAGAAATGGCCAAAAATGGCTTTCAATGAGTTTCAAATGGGCACAAAGGGGATTGAAAAGGCAAAAATTGCTTAGAAATAGCCAAACACGGCTTAAAAGCATTGAGAAATGGACAAAAATGGTTCAGAAAAGGAAATGAAAAAAAGGCTTCAAACGAATTAGAGACGGGCAAAAAGGGGTTAGAAAAGGAAAAAACTTCTAAAAAATGGTTAGAAATTGACAAAAAAGGGTCACAAAAGAAAAAAAAAAGCCTTACAAAGGGTTGGAATTTGACAAAAACGGCTTAGAAAAGGAATGAATGGCTTTAAAACGGTTAGAAATTGAGAAAAATGGGTTAGAAAAGAAAAAAAACTGCTTAAAAAGGATAGAAATTGAGAAAATGGGTTAGAAAAGTTAAATAAAGCAAGCATTCAAAAGACTTAGAAATGGGGTAAAATGGGTTGGAAAAGGGAAAATAACTGCTAAAAAATAGTTAGAAAAGGACAGAAATGGGTTAGAAAAGGACAAAAACGGCTTCCAAAGGGCTGGAATTTGACAAAAAAGGGTTAGCAAAGGGGAAAATGGCTTAAAATGGGTAAGAAATTCACAAAAATGGGTTAGAAATGGCCAAAAATGACTGAAAACAGGAAAAAATTGGGAAAAACCCAGGAAGAAAAAGAAAAAAATGGCTAAGAACCTGTTGAAACTTGCCAAAGATACGATCGAAATGGCTAAAAATGGCCAAAAATGAGCTTCAAATGGGGTTGAAAAGGCAAAAATTGCTTAGAAATAGCCAAACACGGCTTAAAAGCATTGAGAAATGGACAAAAATGGTTCAGAAAAGGAAATGAAAAAAAGGCTTCAAACGATTTAGAGATGGGCAAATAGGGGTTAGGAAAGGAAAAAAACTCTAAAAAATTGCTAGAAAATGACAAAAAAGGGTCACAAAAGAAAAAAAAGCCTTACAAAGGGTTGAAATTTGACAAAAACAGCTTAGAAAAGGAAAGAATGGCTTTAAAAGGGTTAGAAATTGAGAAAAATGGGTTAGAAAAGGAAAAAAAAACTGCTTAAAAAAGAAATTGAGAAAAATCGGTTAGAAAAGTTAAATAAAGCAAGCATTCAAATGACTTAGAAAAGGACAAAAATGGGTTAGAAAAAGAAAACAATGTCTTCCAAAGGCCTGGAATTTGACAAAAAAAGGGTTAGAAAAGGGGAAAATGGCTTAAAATGCGTTAGAAATTCACAAAAATGGGTTAGAAATGGCCAAAAATAACTGAAAGCAGGAAAAAATGGGGCAAAACCCAGTAAGAAAAAGAGAAAAATGGCTTAGAACCTTTTGAAACTTGCCAAAGATACGATAGAAATGGCCATAAATGGCTTTAAATGAGTTTCAAATGGGCACAAAGGGGATTGAAAAGGCAAAAATTGCTTAGAAATAGCCAAACACGGCTTAAAAGCATTGAGAAATGGACAAAAATGGTTCAGAAAAGGAAATGAAAAAAAGGCTTCAAACGACTTAGAGACGGGCAAAAAGGGGTTAGAAAAGGAAAAAACTTCTAAAAAATGGTTAGAAATTGACAAAAAAGGGTCACAAAAGAAAAAAAAAAGCCTTACAAAGGGTTGGAATTTGACAAAAACGGCTTAGAAAAGGAATGAATGGCTTTAAAAGGGTTAGAAATTGAGAAAAATGGGTTAGAAAAGGAAAAAAACTGCTTAAAAAGGATAGAAATTGAGAAAATGGGTTAGAAAAGTTAAATAAAGCAAGCATTCAAACGACTTAGAAATGGCCAAAAATGGGTTGGAAAAGGGAAAATAACTGCTAAAAAATAGTTAGAAAAGGACAGAAATGGGTTAGAAAAGGACAAAAACGGCTTCCAAAGGGCTGGAATTTGACAAAAAAAGGGTTAGCAAAGGGGAAAATGGCTTAAAATGGGTAAGAAATTCACAAAAATGGGTTAGAAATGGCCAAAAATGACTGAAAACAGGAAAAAATGGGGCAAAACCCAGTAAGAAAAAGAAAAAAATGGCTTAGAACCTGTTGAAACTTGCCAAAGATACGATAGAAATGGCTAAAAATGGCTTTCAATGAGCTTCAAATGGGGTTGAAAAGGCAAAAATTGCTTAGAAATAGCCAAACACGGCTTAAAAGCATTGAGAAATGGACAAAAATGGTTCAGAAAAGGAAATGAAAAAAAGGCTTCAAACGACTTAGAGATGGGCAAAAAAGGGTTAGAAAAGGAATAAAACTTCTAAAAAATGGTTAGAAATTGACAAAAAAGGGTCACAAAAGAAAAAAAAAACACCTTACAAAGGGTTGGAATTTGACAAAAAGGGCTTAGAAAAGAAATGAATGGCTTTAAAAGGGTTAGAAATTGAGAAAAATGGGTTAGAAAAGGAAAAAAACTGCTTAAAAAGGATAGAAATTGAGAAAATGGGTGAGAAAATTTAAATAAAGCAAGCATTCAAACGACTTAGAAATGGGCAAAAATGGGTTGGAAAAGGGAAAATAACTGCTAAAAAACAGTTAGAAAAGGACAGAAATGGGTTAGAAAAGGACTAAAACGTCTTCCAAAGAGCTGGAATTTGACAAAAAAGGGTTAGAAAAGGAGAAAATGGCTTAAAATGGGTTAGAAATTCACAAAAATGGGTTAGAAATGGCCAAAAATGACTGAAAACAGGAAAAAATGGGGCAAAACCCAGTAAGAAAAAGAGAAAAATGGCTTAGAACCTTTTGAAACTTGCCAAAGATACGATAGAAATGGCCATAAATGGCTTTCAATGAGTTTCAAATGGGCACAAAGGGGATTGAAAAGGCAAAAATTGCTTAGAAATAGCCAAACACTGCTTAAAAGCGTTGAGAAATGGACAAAAATGGTTCAGAAAAGGAAATCAAAAAAGGCTTCAAACGACTTAGAGATGGGCAAAAAGGGGTTACAAAAGGAAAAAACTTCTAAAAAATTGTTCGAAATTCACAAAAAAAGGGTCACAAAAGAAAAAAAAAGCATTACAAAGGGTTGGAATTTGACAAAAACGGCTTAGAAAAGGAAAGAATGGCTTTAAAAGTGATAGAAATTGAGAAAAATGGGTTAGAAAAGAAAAAAAACTGCTTAAAAAAGGTAGAAATTGAGAAAATGGGTGAGAAAAGTTAAATAAAGCAAGCATTCAAACGACTTAGAAATGGGGTAAAATGGGTTGGAAAAGGGAAAAAAACACCTAAAAAATAGTTAGAAAAGGACAAAAATGGGTTCGAAAAGGAAAAAAATGTCTTCCAAAGCCCTGGAATTTGACAAAAAAAGGGTTAGAAAAGGGGAAAATGGCTTAAAATGTGTTAGAAATTCACAAAAATGGGTTAGAAATGGCCAAAAATGACTGAAAACAGGAAAAAATGGGGCAAAACCCAGTAAGAAAAAGAGAAAAATGGCTTAGAACCTTTTGAAACTTGCCAAAGATACGATAGAAATGGCCAAAAATGGCTTTCAATGAGTTTCAAATGGGCACAAAGGGGATTGAAAAGGCAAAAATTGCTTAGAAATAGCCAAACACGGCTTAAAAGCATTGAGAAATGGACAAAAATGGTTCAGAAAAGGAAATGAAAAAAAGGCTTCAAACGACTTAGAGACGGGCAAAAAGGGGTTAGAAAAGGAAAAAACTTCTAAAAAATGGTTAGAAATTGACAAAAAAGGGTCACAAAAGAAAAAAAAAAGCCTTACAAAGGGTTGGAATTTGACAAAAACGGCTTAGGAAAGGAATGAATGGCTTTAAAAGGGTTAGAAATTGAGAAAAATGGGTTAGAAAAGGAAAAAAACTGCTTAAAAAGGATAGAAATTGAGAAAATGGGTTAGAAAAGTTAAATAAAGCAAGCATTCAAACGACTTAGAAATGGCCAAAAATGGGTTGGAAAAGGGAAAATAACTGCTAAAAAATAGTTAGAAAAGGACAGAAATGGGTTAGAAAAGGACAAAAACGGCTTCCAAAGGGCTGGAATTTGACAAAAAAAGGGTTAGCAAAGGGGAAAATGGCTTAAAATGGGTAAGAAATTCACAAAAATGGGTTAGAAATGGCCAAAAATGACTGAAAACAGGAAAAAATGGGGCAAAACCCAGTAAGAAAAAGAAAAAAATGGCTTAGAACCTGTTGAAACTTGCCAAAGATACGATAGAAATGGCTAAAAATGGCTTTCAATGAGCTTCAAATGGGGTTGAAAAGGCAAAAATTGCTTAGAAATAGCCAAACACGGCTTAAAAGCATTGAGAAATGGACAAAAATGGTTCAGAAAAGGAAATGAAAAAAAGGCTTCAAACGACTTAGAGATGGGCAAAAAAGGGTTAGAAAAGGAAAAAAACTTCTAAAAAATGGTTAGAAATTGACAAAAAAGGGTCACAAAAGAAAAAAAAAACGCCTTACAAAGGGTTGGAATTTGACAAAAAGGGCTTAGAAAAGAAATGAATGGCTTTAAAAAGGTTAGAAATTGAGAAAAATGGGTTAGAAAAGAAAAAAAACCTGCTTCAAAAGGATAGAAATTGAGAAAATGGGTTAGAAAAGTTAAATAAAGCAAGCATTCAAACGACTTAGAAATGGGCAAAAATGGGTTGGAAAAGGGAAAATAACTGCTAAAAAACAGTTAGAAAAGGACAGAAATGGGTTAGAAAAGGACTAAAACGTCTTCCAAAGAGCTGGAATTTGACAAAAAAGGGTTAGAAAAGGGGAAAATGGCTTAAAATGGGTTAGAAATTCACAAAAATGGGTTAGAAATGGCCAAAAATGACTGAAAACAGGAAAAAATGGGGCAAAACCCAGTAAGAAAAAGAGAAAAATGGCTTAGAACCTTTTGAAACTTGCCCAAGATACGATAGAAATGGCCATAAATGGCTTTCAATGAGTTTCAAATGGGCACAAAGGGGATTGAAAAGGCAAAAATTGCTTAGAAATAGCCAAACACTGCTTAAAAGCGTTGAGAAATGGACAAAAATGGTTCAGAAAAGGAAATCAAAAAAGGCTTCAAACGACTTAGAGATGGGCAAAAAGGGGTTACAAAAGGAAAAAACTTCTAAAAAATTGTTCGAAATTCACAAAAAAAGGGTCACAAAAGAAAAAAAAAGCATTACAAAGGGTTGGAATTTGACAAAAACGGCTTAGAAAAGGAAAGAATGGCTTTAAAAGTGATAGAAATTGAGAAAAATGGGTTAGAAAAGAAAAAAAACTGCTTAAAAAAGGTAGAAATTGAGAAAATGGGTGAGAAAAGTTAAATAAAGCAAGCATTCAAACGACTTAGAAATGGGGTAAAATGGGTTGGAAAAGGGAAAAAAACACCTAAAAAATAGTTAGAAAAGGACAAAAATGGGTTCGAAAAGGAAAAAAATGTCTTCCAAAGCCCTGGAATTTGACAAAAAAAGGGTTAGAAAAGGGGAAAATGGCTTAAAATGTGTTAGAAATTCACAAAAATGGGTTAGAAATGGAAAAAATGACTGAAAACAGGAAAAAATGGGGCAAAACCCAGTAAGAAAAAGAGAAAAATGGCTTAGAACCTTTTGAAACTTGCCAAAGATACGATAGAAATGGCCAAAAATGGCTTTCAATGAGTTTCAAATGGGCACAAAGGGGATTGAAAAGGCAAAAATTGCTTAGAAATAGCCAAACACGGCTTAAAAGCATTGAGAAATGGACAAAAATGGTTCAGAAAAGGAAATGAAAAAAAGGCTTCAAACGACTTAGAGACGGGCAAAAAGGGGTTAGAAAAGGAAAAAACTTCTAAAAAATGGTTAGAAATTGACAAAAAAGGGTCACAAAAGAAAAAAAAAAGCCTTACAAAGGGTTGGAATTTGACAAAAACGGCTTAGGAAAGGAATGAATGGCTTTAAAAGGGTTAGAAATTGAGAAAAATGGGTTAGAAAAGGAAAAAAAACTGCTTAAAAAGGATAGAAATTGAGAAAATGGGTTAGAAAAGTTAAATAAAGCAAGCATTCAAACGACTTAGAAATGGCCAAAAATGGGTTGGAAAAGGGAAAATAACTGCTAAAAAATAGTTAGAAAAGGACAGAAATGGGTTAGAAAAGGACAAAAACGGCTTCCAAAGGGCTGGAATTTGACAAAAAAAGGGTTAGCAAAGGGGAAAATGGCTTAAAATGGGTAAGAAATTCACAAAAATGGGTTAGAAATGGCCAAAAATGACTGAAAACAGGAAAAAATGGGGCAAAACCCAGTAAGAAAAAGAAAAAAATGGCTTAGAACCTGTTGAAACTTGCCAAAGATACGATAGAAATGGCTAAAAATGGCTTTCAATGAGCTTCAAATGGGGTTGAAAAGGCAAAAATTGCTTAGAAATAGCCAAACACGGCTTAAAAGCATTGAGAAATGGACAAAAATGGTTCAGAAAAGGAAATGAAAAAAAGGCTTCAAACGACTTAGAGATGGGCAAAAAAGGGTTAGAAAAGGAAAAAAACTTCTAAAAAATGGTTAGAAATTGACAAAAAAGGGTCACAAAAGAAAAAAAAAACGCCTTACAAAGGGTTGGAATTTGACAAAAAGGGCTTAGAAAAGAAATGAATGGCTTTAAAAAGGTTAGAAATTGAGAAAAATGGGTTAGAAAAGAAAAAAAACCTGCTTAAAAAGGATAGAAATTGAGAAAATGGGTTAGAAAAGTTAAATAAAGCAAGCATTCAAACGACTTAGAAATGGGCAAAAATGGGTTGGAAAAGGGAAAATAACTGCTAAAAAACAGTTAGAAAAGGACAGAAATGGGTTAGAAAAGGACTAAAACGTCTTCCAAAGAGCTGGAATTTGACAAAAAAGGGTTAGAAAAGGGGAAAATGGCTTAAAATGGGTTAGAAATTCACAAAAATGGGTTAGAAATGGCCAAAAATGACTGAAAACAGGAAAAAATGGGGCAAAACCCAGTAAGAAAAAGAGAAAAATGGCTTAGAACCTTTTGAAACTTGCCAAAGATACGATAGAAATGGCCATAAATGGATTTCAATGAGTTTCAAATGGGCACAAAGGGGATTGAAAAGGCAAAAATTGCTTAGAAATAGCCAAACACTGCTTAAAAGCGTTGAGAAATGGACAAAAATGGTTCAGAAAAGGAAATCAAAAAAGGCTTCAAACGACTTAGAGATGGGCAAAAAGGGGTTACAAAAGGAAAAAACTTCTAAAAAATTGTTCGAAATTCACAAAAAAAGGGTCACAAAAGAAAAAAAAAGCATTACAAAGGGTTGGAATTTGACAAAAACGGCTTAGAAAAGGAAAGAATGGCTTTAAAAGTGATAGAAATTGAGAAAAATGGGTTAGAAAAGAAAAAAAACTGCTTAAAAAAGGTAGAAATTGAGAAAATGGGTGAGAAAAGTTAAATAAAGCAAGCATTCAAACGACTTAGAAATGGGGTAAAATGGGTTGGAAAAGGGAAAAAAACACCTAAAAAATCGTTAGAAAAGGACAAAAATGGGTTCGAAAAGGAAAAAAATGTCTTCCAAAGGCCTGGAATTTGACAAAAAAGGGTTAGAAAAGGGGAAAATGGCTTAAAATGGGTTAGAAATTCACAAAAATGGGTTAGAAATGGCCAAAAATGACTGAAAACAGGAAAAAATGGGGCAAAACCCAGTAAGAAAAAGAGAAAAATGGCTTAGAACCTTTTAAAACTTGCCAAAGATGCGATAGAAATGGCCAAAAATGGCTTTCAATGAGTTTCAAATGGGCACAAAGGGGATTGAAAAGGCAAAAATTGCTTAGAAATAGCCAAACACGGCTTAAAAGCATTGAGAAATGGACAAAAATGGTTCAGAAAAGGAAATGAAAAAAAGGCTTCAAACGAATTAGAGACGGGCAAAAAGGGGTTAGAAAAGGAAAAAACTTCTAAAAAATGGTTAGAAATTGACAAAAAAGGGTCACAAAAGAAAAAAAAAAGCCTTACAAAGGGTTGGAATTTGACAAAAACGGCTTAGAAAAGGAATGAATGGCTTTAAAACGGTTAGAAATTGAGAAAAATGGGTTAGAAAAGAAAAAAAACTGCTTAAAAAGGATAGAAATTGAGAAAATGGGTTAGAAAAGTTAAATAAAGCAAGCATTCAAAAGACTTAGAAATGGGGTAAAATGGGTTGGAAAAGGGAAAATAACTGCTAAAAAATAGTTAGAAAAGGACAGAAATGGGTTAGAAAAGGACAAAAACGGCTTCCAAAGGGCTGGAATTTGACAAAAAAGGGTTAGCAAAGGGGAAAATGGCTTAAAATGGGTAAGAAATTCACAAAAATGGGTTAGAAATGGCCAAAAATGACTGAAAACAGGAAAAAATTGGGAAAAACCCAGGAAGAAAAAGAAAAAAATGGCTTAGAACCTGTTGAAACTTGCCAAAGATACGATAGAAATGGCTAAAAATGGCTTTCAATGAGCTTCAAATGGGGTTGAAAAGGCAAAAATTGCTTAGAAATAGCCAAACACGGCTTAAAAGCATTGAGAAATGGACAAAAATGGTTCAGAAAAGGAAATGAAAAAAAGGCTTCAAATGATTTAGAGATGGGCAAATAGGGGTTAGGAAAGGAAAAAAACTCTAAAAAATTGCTAGAAATTGACAAAAAAGGGTCACAAAAGAAAAAAAAAGCCTTACAAAGGGTTGAAATTTGACAAAAACAGCTTAGAAAAGGAAAGAATGGCTTTAAAAGGGTTAGAAATTGAGAAAAATGGGTTAGAAAAGGAAAAAAAACTGCTTAAAAAAGAAATTGAGAAAAATCGGTTAGAAAAGTTAAATAAAGCAAGCATTCAAATGACTTAGAAATGGACAAAAATGGGTAGGAAAAGGGAAAAAATGTCTTCCAAAGGGCTGGAATTTGACAAAAACGGGTTAGAAAAGGGGAAAATGGCTTAAAATGCGTTAGAAATTCACAAAAATGGGTTAGAAATGGCCAAAAATGACTGAAAACAGGAAAAAATGGGGCAAAAACTAGTAAAAAAATGAGAAAAATGGCTTAGAACCTTTTGAAACTTGCCAAAGATACGATAGAAATGGCCATAAACGGCTTTAAATGAGTTTCAAATGGGCGCAAAGGGGATTGAAAAGGCAAAAATTGCTTAGAAATAGCCAAACACGGCTTAAAAGCATTGAGAAATGGACAAAAATGGTTCAGAAAAGGAAATGAAAAAAAGGCTTCAAACGACTTAGAGATGGGCAAAAAAGGGTTAGAAAAGGAAAAAAACTTCTAAAAAATGATTAGAAATTGACAAAAAAGGGTCACAAAAGAAAAAAAAAGACTTACAAAGGGTTGAAATTTGACAAAAAAAGCTTAGAAAAGGAAAGAATGGCTTTAAAAGGGTTAGAAATTGAGAAAAATGGGTTAGATAAGGAAAAAAACTGCTTAAAAAAGGTAGAAATTGAGAAAATGGGTGAGAAAAGTTAAATAAAGCAAGCATTCAAACGACTTAGAAATGGGGTAAAATGGGTTGGAAAAGGGAAAAAAACTCCTAAAAAATAGTTAGAAAAGGACAGAAATGGGTTAGAAAAGGAAAAAAACTGCTTCCAAAGGGCCGGAATTTGACAAAAAAGGGTTAGAAAAGGGGAAAATGGCTTAAAATGGGTTAGAAATTCACAAAACTGGGTTAGAAATGGCCAAAAATGACTGAAAACAGGAAAAAATGGGGCAAAACCCAGTAAGAAAAAGAGAAAAATGGCTTAGAACCTTTTGAAACTTGCCAAAGATACGATAGAAATGGCCAAAAATGGCTTTCAATGAGTTTCAAATGGGCACAAAGGGGATTGAAAAGGCAAAAATTGCTTAGAAATAGCCAAACACGGCTTAAAAGCATTGAGAAATGGACAAAAATGGTTCAGAAAAGGAAATGAAAAAAAGGCTTCAAACGAATTAGAGACGGGCAAAAAGGGGTTAGAAAAGGAAAAAACTTCTAAAAAATGGTTAGAAATTGACAAAAAAGGGTCACAAAAGAAAAAAAAAAGCCTTACAAAGGGTTGGAATTTGACAAAAACGGCTTAGAAAAGGAATGAATGGCTTTAAAAGGGTTAGAAATTGAGAAAAATGGGTTAGAAAAGAAAAAAAAACTGCTTAAAAAGGATAGAAATTGAGAAAATGGGTTAGAAAAGTTAAATAAAGCAAGCATTCAAACGACTTAGAAATGGGCAAAAATGGGTTGGAAAAGGGAAAATAACTGCTAAAAAATAGTTAGAAAAGGACAGAAATGGGTTGGAAAAGGACAAAAACGGCTTCCAAAGGGCTGGAATTTGACAAAAAAGGGTTAGAAAAGGGGAAAATGGCTTAAAATGGGTAAGAAATTCACAAAAATGGGTTAGAAATGGCCAAAAATGACTGAAAACAGGAAAAAATTGGGAAAAACCCAGTAAGAAAAAGAAAAAAATGGCTTAGAACCTGTTGAAACTTGCCAAAGATACGATAGAAATGGCTAAAAATGGCAAAAAATGAGCTTCAAATGGGGTTGAAAAGGCAAAAATTGCTTAGAAATAGCCAAACACGGCTTAAAAGCATTGAGAAATGGACAAAAATGGTTCAGAAAAGGAAATGAAAAAAAGGCTTCAAACGATTTAGAGATGGGCAAATAGGGGTTAGGAAAGGAAAAAAACTCTAAAAAATTGCTAGAAATTGACAAAAAAGGGTCACAAAAGAAAAAAAAAGCCTTACAAAGGGTTGAAATTTGACAAAAACAGCTTAGAAAAGGAAAGAATGGCTTTAAAAGGGTTAGAAATTGAGAAAAATGGGTTAGAAAAGGAAAAAAAACTGCTTAAAAAAGAAATTGAGAAAAATCGGTTAGAAAAGTTAAATAAAGCAAGCATTCAAATGACTTAGAAATGGACAAAAATGGGTAGGAAAAGGGAAAAAATGTCTTCCAAAGGGCTGGAATTTGACAAAAACGGGTTAGAAAAGGGGAAAATGGCTTAAAATGCGTTAGAAATTCACAAAAATGGGTTAGAAATGGCCAAAAATGACTGAAAACAGGAAAAAATGGGGCAAAAACTAGTAAAAAAATGAGAAAAATGGCTTAGAACCTTTTGAAACTTGCCAAAGATACGATAGAAATGGCCATAAACGGCTTTAAATGAGTTTCAAATGGGCGCAAAGGGGATTGAAAAGGCAAAAATTGCTTAGAAATAGCCAAACACGGCTTAAAAGCATTGAGAAATGGACAAAAATGGTTCAGAAAAGGAAATGAAAAAAAGGCTTCAAACGACTTAGAGATGGGCAAAAAAGGGTTAGAAAAGGAAAAAAACTTCTAAAAAATGATTAGAAATTGACAAAAAAGGGTCAGAAAAGAAAAAAAAAGACTTACAAAGGGTTGAAATTTGACAAAAAAAGCTTAGAAAAGGAAAGAATGGCTTTAAAAGGGTTAGAAATTGAGAAAAATGGGTTAGATAAGGAAAAAAACTGCTTAAAAAAGGTAGAAATTGAGAAAATGGGTGAGAAAAGTTAAATAAAGCAAGCATTCAAACGACTTAGAAATGGGGTAAAATGGGTTGGAAAAGGGAAAAAAACTCCTAAAAAATAGTTAGAAAAGGACAGAAATGGGTTAGAAAAGGAAAAAAACTGCTTCCAAAGGGCCGGAATTTGACAAAAAAGGGTTAGAAAAGGGGAAAATGGCTTAAAAAGCGTTAGAAATTCACAAAACTGGGTTAGAAATGGCCAAAAATGACTGAAAACAGGAAAAAATGGGGCAAAACCCAGTAAGAAAAAGAGAAAAATGGCTTAGAACCTTTTGAAACTTGCCAAAGATACGATAGAAATGGCCAAAAATGGCTTTCAATGAGTTTCAAATGGGCACAAAGGGGATTGAAAAGGCAAAAATTGCTTAGAAATAGCCAAACACGGCTTAAAAGCATTGAGAAATGGACAAAAATGGTTCAGAAAAGGAAATGAAAAAAAGGCTTCAAACGAATTAGAGACGGGCAAAAAGGGGTTAGAAAAGGAAAAAACTTCTAAAAAATGGTTAGAAATTGACAAAAAAGGGTCACAAAAGAAAAAAAAAAGCCTTACAAAGGGTTGGAATTTGACAAAAACGGCTTAGAAAAGGAATGAATGGCTTTAAAAGGGTTAGAAATTGAGAAAAATGGGTTAGAAAAGAAAAAAAAAACTGCTTAAAAAGGATAGAAATTGAGAAAATGGGTTAGAAAAGTTAAATAAAGCAAGCATTCAAACGACTTAGAAATGGGCAAAAATGGGTTGGAAAAGGGAAAATAACTGCTAAAAAATAGTTAGAAAAGGACAGAAATGGGTTGGAAAAGGACAAAAACGGCTTCCAAAGGGCTGGAATTTGACAAAAAAGGGTTAGAAAAGGGGAAAATGGCTTAAAATGGGTAAGAAATTCACAAAAATGGGTTAGAAATGGCCAAAAATGACTGAAAACAGGAAAAAATTGGGAAAAACCCAGTAAGAAAAAGAAAAAAATGGCTTAGAACCTGTTGAAACTTGCCAAAGATACGATAGAAATGGCTAAAAATGGCCAAAAATGAGCTTCAAATGGGGTTGAAAAGGCAAAAATTGCTTAGAAATAGCCAAACACGGCTTAAAAGCATTGAGAAATGGACAAAAATGGTTCAGAAAAGGAAATGAAAAAAAGGCTTCAAACGATTTAGAGATGGGCAAATAGGGGTTAGGAAAGGAAAAAAACTCTAAAAAATTGCTAGAAATTGACAAAAAAGGGTCACAAAAGAAAAAAAAAGCCTTACAAAGGGTTGAAATTTGACAAAAACAGCTTAGAAAAGGAAAGAATGGCTTTAAAAGGGTTAGAAATTGAGAAAAATGGGTTAGAAAAGGAAAAAAAACTGCTTAAAAAAGAAATTGAGAAAAATCGGTTAGAAAAGTTAAATAAAGCAAGCATTCAAATGACTTAGAAATGGACAAAAATGGGTAGGAAAAGGGAAAAAATGTCTTCCAAAGGGCTGGAATTTGACAAAAACGGGTTAGAAAAGGGGAAAATGGCTTAAAATGCGTTAGAAATTCACAAAAATGGGTTAGAAATGGCCAAAAATGACTGAAAACAGGAAAAAATGGGGCAAAAACTAGTAAAAAAATGAGAAAAATGGCTTAGAACCTTTTGAAACTTGCCAAAGATACGATAGAAATGGCCATAAACGGCTTTAAATGAGTTTCAAATGGGCGCAAAGGGGATTGAAAAGGCAAAAATTGCTTAGAAATAGCCAAACACGGCTTAAAAGCATTGAGAAATGGACAAAAATGGTTCAGAAAAGGAAATGAAAAAAAGGCTTCAAACGACTTAGAGATGGGCAAAAAAGGGTTAGAAAAGGAAAAAAACTTCTAAAAAATGGTTTGAAATTGACAAAAAAGGGTCACAAAAGAAAAAAAAAACGCCTTACAAAGGGTTGGAATTTGACAAAAACGGCTTAGAAAAGGAATGAATGGCTTTAAAAGGGTTAGAAATTGAGAAAAATGGGTTAGAAAAGGAAAAAAACTGCTTAAAAAGGATAGAAATTGAGAAAATGGGTTAGAAAAGTTAAATAAAGCAAGCAATCAAACGACTTAGAAAAGGACAAAAATGGGTTAGAAAAGGAAAAAAATGTCTTCCAAAGGGCTGGAATTTGACAAAAAAGGGTTAGAAAAGGGGAAAATGGCTTAAAATGGGTTAGAAATTCACAAAAATGGTTAGAAATGGCCAAAAATGACTGAAAACAGGAAAAAATGGGGCAAAAACTAGTAAAAAAATGAGAAAAATGGCTTAGAACCTTTTGAAACTTGCCAAAGATACGATAGAAATGGCCATAAACGGCTTTAAATGAGTTTCAAATGGGCGCAAAGGGGATTGAAAAGGCAAAAATTGCTTAGAAATAGCCAAACACGGCTTAAAAGCATTGAGAAATGGACAAAAATGGTTCAGAAAAGGAAATGAAAAAAAGGCTTCAAACGACTTAGAGATGGGCAAAAAAGGGTTAGAAAAGGAAAAAAACTTCTAAAAAATGATTAGAAATTGACAAAAAAGGGTCACAAAAGAAAAAAAAAGACTTACAAAGGGTTGAAATTTGACAAAAAAAGCTTAGAAAAGGAAAGAATGGCTTTAAAAGGGTTAGAAATTGAGAAAAATGGGTTAGATAAGGAAAAAAACTGCTTAAAAAAGGTAGAAATTGAGAAAATGGGTGAGAAAAGTTAAATAAAGCAAGCATTCAAACGACTTAGAAATGGGGTAAAATGGGTTGGAAAAGGGAAAAAAACTCCTAAAAAATAGTTAGAAAAGGACAGAAATGGGTTAGAAAAGGAAAAAAACTGCTTCCAAAGGGCCGGAATTTGACAAAAAAGGGTTAGAAAAGGGGAAAATGGCTTAAAATGGGTTAGAAATTCACAAAACTGGGTTAGAAATGGCCAAAAATGACTGAAAACAGGAAAAAATGGGGCAAAACCCAGTAAGAAAAAGAGAAAAATGGCTTAGAACCTTTTGAAACTTGCCAAAGATACGATAGAAATGGCCAAAAATGGCTTTCAATGAGTTTCAAATGGGCACAAAGGGGATTGAAAAGGCAAAAATTGCTTAGAAATAGCCAAACACGGCTTAAAAGCATTGAGAAATGGACAAAAATGGTTCAGAAAAGGAAATGAAAAAAAGGCTTCAAACGAATTAGAGACGGGCAAAAAGGGGTTAGAAAAGGAAAAAACTTCTAAAAAATGGTTAGAAATTGACAAAAAAGGGTCACAAAAGAAAAAAAAAAGCCTTACAAAGGGTTGGAATTTGACAAAAACGGCTTAGAAAAGGAATGAATGGCTTTAAAAGGGTTAGAAATTGAGAAAAATGGGTTAGAAAAGAAAAAAAAACTGCTTAAAAAGGATAGAAATTGAGAAAATGGGTTAGAAAAGTTAAATAAAGCAAGCATTCAAACGACTTAGAAATGGGCAAAAATGGGTTGGAAAAGGGAAAATAACTGCTAAAAAATAGTTAGAAAAGGACAGAAATGGGTTGGAAAAGGACAAAAACGGCTTCCAAAGGGCTGGAATTTGACAAAAAAGGGTTAGAAAAGGGGAAAATGGCTTAAAATGGGTAAGAAATTCACAAAAATGGGTTAGAAATGGCCAAAAATGACTGAAAACAGGAAAAAATTGGGAAAAACCCAGTAAGAAAAAGAGAAAAATGGCTTAGAACCTGTTGAAACTTGCCAAAGATACGATAGAAATGGCTAAAAATGGCCAAAAATGAGCTTCAAATGGGGTTGAAAAGGCAAAAATTGCTTAGAAATAGCCAAACACGGCTTAAAAGCATTGAGAAATGGACAAAAATGGTTCAGAAAAGGAAATGAAAAAAAGGCTTCAAACGATTTAGAGATGGGCAAATAGGGGTTAGGAAAGGAAAAAAACTCTAAAAAATTGCTAGAAATTGACAAAAAAGGGTCACAAAAGAAAAAAAAAGCCTTACAAAGGGTTGAAATTTGACAAAAACAGCTTAGAAAAGGAAAGAATGGCTTTAAAAGGGTTAGAAATTGAGAAAAATGGGTTAGAAAAGGAAAAAAAACTGCTTAAAAAAGAAATTGAGAAAAATCGGTTAGAAAAGTTAAATAAAGCAAGCATTCAAATGACTTAGAAATGGACAAAAATGGGTAGGAAAAAAGAAAAAATGTCTTCCAAAGGGCTGGAATTTGACAAAAACGGGTTAGAAAAGGGGAAAATGGCTTAAAATGCGTTAGAAATTCACAAAAATGGGTTAGAAATGGCCAAAAATGACTGAAAACAGGAAAAAATGGGGCAAAAACTAGTAAAAAAATGAGAAAAATGGCTTAGAACCTTTTGAAACTTGCCAAAGATACGATAGAAATGGCCATAAACGGCTTTAAATGAGTTTCAAATGGGCGCAAAGGGGATTGAAAAGGCAAAAATTGCTTAGAAATAGCCAAACACGGCTTAAAAGCATTGAGAAATGGACAAAAATGGTTCAGAAAAGGAAATGAAAAAAAGGCTTCAAACGACTTAGAGATGGGCAAAAAAGGGTTAGAAAAGGAAAAAAACTTCTAAAAAATGATTAGAAATTGACAAAAAAGGGTCACAAAAGAAAAAAAAAGACTTACAAAGGGTTGGAATTTGACAAAAACGGCTTAGAAAAGGAATGAATGGCTTTAAAAGGGTTAGAAATTGAGAAAAATGGGTTAGAAAAGGAAAAAAACTGCTTAAAAAGGATAGAAATTGAGAAAATGGGTTAGAAAAGTTAAATAAAGCAAGCATTCAAACAACTTAGAAATGGGCAAAAATGGGTTGGAAAAGGGAAAATAACTGCTAAAAAACAGTTAGAAAAGGACAGAAATGGGTTAGAAAAGGACTAAAATGTCTTCCAAAGGGCTGGAATTTGACAAAAATGTGTTAGAAAGAAGAAAATGGCTTAAAACGGGTTAGAAATTCACAAAAATGGGTTAGAAAGGGACAAAAATGACTGAAAACTGGAAAAAAATGGGGCAAAAACTAATAAGAAAAGGAAAAAACTGGCTTAAAACCCTTCGAAATTTGCCAAAGATACGATAGAAATGTCAAAAAATGGCTTTCCATGACTTTCAAATGGGAATGAAGAGGCAAAAATTGCTTAGAAATAGCCAAACACTGCTTAAAAGCGTTGAGAAATGGACAAAAATGGTTCAGAAAAGGAAATCAAAAAAGGCTTCAAACGACTTAGAGATGGGCAAAAAGGGGTTACAAAAGGAAAAAACTTCTAAAAAATTGTTAGAAATTCACAAAAAAAGGGTCACAAAAGAAAAAAAAGCCTTACAAAGGGTTGGAATTTGTCAAAAACGGCTTAGAAAAGGAAAGAATGGCTTTAAAAGGGATAGAAATTGAGAAAAATGGGTTAGAAAAGAAAAAAAACTGCTTAAAAAAGATAGAAATTGAGAAAATGGGTGAGAAAAGTTAAATAAAGCAAGCATTCAAACGACTTAGAAATGGGGTAAAATGGGTTGGAAAAGGGAAAAAAACACCTAAAAAATAGTTAGAAAAGGACAAAAACGGGTTAGAAAAGGACTAAAACGTCTTCCAAAGAGCTGGAATTTGACAAAAAAGGGTTAGAAAAGGGGAAAATGGCTTAAAATGGGTTAGAAATTCACAAAAATGGGTTAGAAATGGCCAAAAATGACTGAAAACAGGAAAAAATGGGGCAAAACCCAGTAAGAAAAAGAAAAAAATGGCTTAGAACCTGTTGAAACTTGCCAAAGATACGATAGAAATGGCTAAAAATGGCTTTCAATGAGCTTCAAATGGGGTTGAAAAGGCAAAAATTGCTTAGAAATAGCCAAACACGGCTTAAAAGCATTGAGAAATGGACAAAAATGGTTCAGAAAAGGAAATGAAAAAAAGGCTTCAAACGACTTAGAGATGGGCAAAAAAGGGTTAGAAAAGGAAAAAAACTTCTAAAAAATGGTTAGAAATTGACAAAAAAGGGTCACAAAAGAAAAAAAAAACGCCTTACAAAGGGTTGGAATTTGACAAAAAGGGCTTAGAAAAGAAATGAATGGCTTTAAAAAGGTTAGAAATTGAGAAAAATGGGTTAGAAAAGAAAAAAAACCTGCTTAAAAAGGATAGAAATTGAGAAAATGGGTTAGAAAAGTTAAATAAAGCAAGCATTCAAACGACTTAGAAATGGGCAAAAATGGGTTGGAAAAGGGAAAATAACTGCTAAAAAACAGTTAGAAAAGGACAGAAATGGGTTAGAAAAGGACTAAAACGTCTTCCAAAGAGCTGGAATTTGACAAAAAAGGGTTAGAAAAGGGGAAAATGGCTTAAAATGGGTTAGAAATTCACAAAAATGGGTTAGAAATGGCCAAAAATGACTGAAAACAGGAAAAAATGGGGCAAAACCCAGTAAGAAAAAGAGAAAAATGGCTTAGAACCTTTTGAAACTTGCCAAAGATACGATAGAAATGGCCATAAATGGCTTTCAATGAGTTTCAAATGGGCACAAAGGGGATTGAAAAGGCAAAAATTGCTTAGAAATAGCCAAACACTGCTTAAAAGCGTTGAGAAATGGACAAAAATGGTTCAGAAAAGGAAATCAAAAAAGGCTTCAAACGACTTAGAGATGGGCAAAAAGGGGTTACAAAAGGAAAAAACTTCTAAAAAATTGTTCGAAATTCACAAAAAAAGGGTCACAAAAGAAAAAAAAAGCATTACAAAGGGTTGGAATTTGACAAAAACGGCTTAGAAAAGGAAAGAATGGCTTTAAAAGTGATAGAAATTGAGAAAAATGGGTTAGAAAAGAAAAAAAACTGCTTAAAAAAGGTAGAAATTGAGAAAATGGGTGAGAAAAGTTAAATAAAGCAAGCATTCAAACGACTTAGAAATGGGGTAAAATGGGTTGGAAAAGGGAAAAAAACACCTAAAAAATCGTTAGAAAAGGACAAAAATGGGTTCGAAAAGGAAAAAAATGTCTTCCAAAGGCCTGGAATTTGACAAAAAAGGGTTAGAAAAGGGGAAAATGGCTTAAAATGGGTTAGAAATTCACAAAAATGGGTTAGAAATGGCCAAAAATGACTGAAAACAGGAAAAAATGGGGCAAAACCCAGTAAGAAAAAGAGAAAAATGGCTTAGAACCTTTTAAAACTTGCCAAAGATGCGATAGAAATGGCCAAAAATGGCTTTCAATGAGTTTCAAATGGGCACAAAGGGGATTGAAAAGGCAAAAATTGCTTAGAAATAGCCAAACACGGCTTAAAAGCATTGAGAAATGGACAAAAATGGTTCAGAAAAGGAAATGAAAAAAAGGCTTCAAACGAATTAGAGACGGGCAAAAAGGGGTTAGAAAAGGAAAAAACTTCTAAAAAATGGTTAGAAATTGACAAAAAAGGGTCACAAAAGAAAAAAAAAAGCCTTACAAAGGGTTGGAATTTGACAAAAACGGCTTAGAAAAGGAATGAATGGCTTTAAAACGGTTAGAAATTGAGAAAAATGGGTTAGAAAAGAAAAAAAACTGCTTAAAAAGGATAGAAATTGAGAAAATGGGTTAGAAAAGTTAAATAAAGCAAGCATTCAAAAGACTTAGAAATGGGGTAAAATGGGTTGGAAAAGGGAAAATAACTGCTAAAAAATAGTTAGAAAAGGACAGAAATGGGTTAGAAAAGGACAAAAACGGCTTCCAAAGGGCTGGAATTTGACAAAAAAGGGTTAGCAAAGGGGAAAATGGCTTAAAATGGGTAAGAAATTCACAAAAATGGGTTAGAAATGGCCAAAAATGACTGAAAACAGGAAAAAATTGGGAAAAACCCAGGAAGAAAAAGAAAAAAATGGCTTAGAACCTGTTGAAACTTGCCAAAGATACGATCGAAATGGCTAAAAATGGCCAAAAATGAGCTTCAAATGGGGTTGAAAAGGCAAAAATTGCTTAGAAATAGCCAAACACGGCTTAAAAGCATTGAGAAATGGACAAAAATGGTTCAGAAAAGGAAATGAAAAAAAGGCTTCAAACGATTTAGAGATGGGCAAATAGGGGTTAGGAAAGGAAAAAAACTCTAAAAAATTGCTAGAAATTGACAAAAAAGGGTCACAAAAGAAAAAAAAGCCTTACAAAGGGTTGAAATTTGACAAAAACAGCTTAGAAAAGGAAAGAATGGCTTTAAAAGGGTTAGAAATTGAGAAAAATGGGTTAGAAAAGGAAAAAAAAACTGCTTAAAAAAGAAATTGAGAAAAATCGGTTAGAAAAGTTAAATAAAGCAAGCATTCAAATGACTTAGAAAAGGACAAAAATGGGTTAGAAAAAGAAAACAATGTCTTCCAAAGGCCTGGAATTTGACAAAAAAAGGGTTAGAAAAGGGGAAAATGGCTTAAAATGCGTTAGAAATTCACAAAAATGGGTTAGAAATGGCCAAAAATAACTGAAAGCAGGAAAAAATGGGGCAAAACCCAGTAAGAAAAAGAGAAAAATGGCTTAGAACCTTTTGAAACTTGCCAAAGATACGATAGAAATGGCCATAAATGGCTTTAAATGAGTTTCAAATGGGCACAAAGGGGATTGAAAAGGCAAAAATTGCTTAGAAATAGCCAAACACGGCTTAAAAGCATTGAGAAATGGACAAAAATGGTTCAGAAAAGGAAATGAAAAAAAGGCTTCAAACGACTTAGAGACGGGCAAAAAGGGGTTAGAAAAGGAAAAAACTTCTAAAAAATGGTTAGAAATTGACAAAAAAGGGTCACAAAAGAAAAAAAAAAGCCTTACAAAGGGTTGGAATTTGACAAAAACGGCTTAGAAAAGGAATGAATGGCTTTAAAAGGGTTAGAAATTGAGAAAAATGGGTTAGAAAAGGAAAAAAACTGCTTAAAAAGGATAGAAATTGAGAAAATGGGTTAGAAAAGTTAAATAAAGCAAGCATTCAAACGACTTAGAAATGGCCAAAAATGGGTTGGAAAAGGGAAAATAACTGCTAAAAAATAGTTAGAAAAGGACAGAAATGGGTTAGAAAAGGACAAAAACGGCTTCCAAAGGGCTGGAATTTGACAAAAAAAGGGTTAGCAAAGGGGAAAATGGCTTAAAATGGGTAAGAAATTCACAAAAATGGGTTAGAAATGGCCATAAATGACTGAAAACAGGAAAAAATGGGGCAAAACCCAGTAAGAAAAAGAAAAAAATGGCTTAGAACCTGTTGAAACTTGCCAAAGATACGATAGAAATGGCTAAAAATGGCTTTCAATGAGCTTCAAATGGGGTTGAAAAGGCAAAAATTGCTTAGAAATAGCCAAACACGGCTTAAAAGCATTGAGAAATGGACAAAAATGGTTCAGAAAAGGAAATGAAAAAAAGGCTTCAAACGACTTAGAGATGGGCAAAAAAGGGTTAGAAAAGGAATAAAACTTCTAAAAAATGGTTAGAAATTGACAAAAAAGGGTCACAAAAGAAAAAAAAAACACCTTACAAAGGGTTGGAATTTGACAAAAAGGGCTTAGAAAAGAAATGAATGGCTTTAAAAGGGTTAGAAATTGAGAAAAATGGGTTAGAAAAGGAAAAAAACTGCTTAAAAAGGATAGAAATTGAGAAAATGGGTGAGAAAATTTAAATAAAGCAAGCATTCAAACGACTTAGAAATGGGCAAAAATGGGTTGGAAAAGGGAAAATAACTGCTAAAAAACAGTTAGAAAAGGACAGAAATGGGTTAGAAAAGGACTAAAACGTCTTCCAAAGAGCTGGAATTTGACAAAAAAGGGTTAGAAAAGGGGAAAATGGCTTAAAATGGGTTAGAAATTCACAAAAATGGGTTAGAAATGGCCAAAAATGACTGAAAACAGGAAAAAATGGGGCAAAACCCAGTAAGAAAAAGAGAAAAATGGCTTAGAACCTTTTGAAACTTGCCAAAGATACGATAGAAATGGCCATAAATGGCTTTCAATGAGTTTCAAATGGGCACAAAGGGGATTGAAAAGGCAAAAATTGCTTAGAAATAGCCAAACACTGCTTAAAAGCGTTGAGAAATGGACAAAAATGGTTCAGAAAAGGAAATCAAAAAAGGCTTCAAACGACTTAGAGATGGGCAAAAAGGGGTTACAAAAGGAAAAAACTTCTAAAAAATTGTTCGAAATTCACAAAAAAAGGGTCACAAAAGAAAAAAAAAGCATTACAAAGGGTTGGAATTTGACAAAAACGGCTTAGAAAAGGAAAGAATGGCTTTAAAAGTGATAGAAATTGAGAAAAATGGGTTAGAAAAGAAAAAAAACTGCTTAAAAAAGGTAGAAATTGAGAAAATGGGTGAGAAAAGTTAAATAAAGCAAGCATTCAAACGACTTAGAAATGGGGTAAAATGGGTTGGAAAAGGGAAAAAAACACCTAAAAAATAGTTAGAAAAGGACAAAAATGGGTTCGAAAAGGAAAAAAATGTCTTCCAAAGCCCTGGAATTTGACAAAAAAAGGGTTAGAAAAGGGGAAAATGGCTTAAAATGTGTTAGAAATTCACAAAAATGGGTTAGAAATGGCCAAAAATGACTGAAAACAGGAAAAAATGGGGCAAAACCCAGTAAGAAAAAGAGAAAAATGGCTTAGAACCTTTTGAAACTTGCCAAAGATACGATAGAAATGGCCAAAAATGGCTTTCAATGAGTTTCAAATGGGCACAAAGGGGATTGAAAAGGCAAAAATTGCTTAGAAATAGCCAAACACGGCTTAAAAGCATTGAGAAATGGACAAAAATGGTTCAGAAAAGGAAATGAAAAAAAGGCTTCAAACGACTTAGAGACGGGCAAAAAGGGGTTAGAAAAGGAAAAAACTTCTAAAAAATGGTTAGAAATTGACAAAAAAGGGTCACAAAAGAAAAAAAAAAGCCTTACAAAGGGTTGGAATTTGACAAAAACGGCTTAGGAAAGGAATGAATGGCTTTAAAAGGGTTAGAAATTGAGAAAAATGGGTTAGAAAAGGAAAAAAACTGCTTAAAAAGGATAGAAATTGAGAAAATGGGTTAGAAAAGTTAAATAAAGCAAGCATTCAAACGACTTAGAAATGGGGTAAAATGGGTTGGAAAAGGGAAAATAACTGCTAAAAAATAGTTAGAAAAGGACAGAAATGGGTTAGAAAAGGACAAAAACGGCTTCCAAAGGGCTGGAATTTGACAAAAAAGGGTTAGCAAAGGGGAAAATGGCTTAAAATGGGTAAGAAATTCACAAAAATGGGTTAGAAATGGCCAAAAATGACTGAAAACAGGAAAAAATTGGGAAAAACCCAGGAAGAAAAAGAAAAAAATGGCTTAGAACCTGTTGAAACTTGCCAAAGATACGATAGAAATGGCTAAAAATGGCTTTCAATGAGCTTCAAATGGGGTTGAAAAGGCAAAAATTGCTTAGAAATAGCCAAACACGGCTTAAAAGCATTGAGAAATGGACAAAAATGGTTCAGAAAAGGAAATGAAAAAAAGGCTTCAAATGATTTAGAGATGGGCAAATAGGGGTTAGGAAAGGAAAAAAACTCTAAAAAATTGCTAGAAATTGACAAAAAAGGGTCACAAAAGAAAAAAAAAGCCTTACAAAGGGTTGAAATTTGACAAAAACAGCTTAGAAAAGGAAAGAATGGCTTTAAAAGGGTTAGAAATTGAGAAAAATGGGTTAGAAAAGGAAAAAAAACTGCTTAAAAAAGAAATTGAGAAAAATCGGTTAGAAAAGTTAAATAAAGCAAGCATTCAAATGACTTAGAAATGGACAAAAATGGGTAGGAAAAGGGAAAAAATGTCTTCCAAAGGGCTGGAATTTGACAAAAACGGGTTAGAAAAGGGGAAAATGGCTTAAAATGCGTTAGAAATTCACAAAAATGGGTTAGAAATGGCCAAAAATGACTGAAAACAGGAAAAAATGGGGCAAAAACTAGTAAAAAAATGAGAAAAATGGCTTAGAACCTTTTGAAACTTGCCAAAGATACGATAGAAATGGCCATAAACGGCTTTAAATGAGTTTCAAATGGGCGCAAAGGGGATTGAAAAGGCAAAAATTGCTTAGAAATAGCCAAACACGGCTTAAAAGCATTGAGAAATGGACAAAAATGGTTCAGAAAAGGAAATGAAAAAAAGGCTTCAAACGACTTAGAGATGGGCAAAAAAGGGTTAGAAAAGGAAAAAAACTTCTAAAAAATGGTTAGAAATTGACAAAAAAGGGTCACAAAAGAAAAAAAAAGACTTACAAAGGGTTGAAATTTGACAAAAAAAGCTTAGAAAAGGAAAGAATGGCTTTAAAAGGGTTAGAAATTGAGAAAAATGGGTTAGATAAGGAAAAAAACTGCTTAAAAAAGGTAGAAATTGAGAAAATGGGTGAGAAAAGTTAAATAAAGCAAGCATTCAAACGACTTAGAAATGGGGTAAAATGGGTTGGAAAAGGGAAAAAAACTCCTAAAAAATAGTTAGAAAAGGACAGAAATGGGTTAGAAAAGGAAAAAAACTGCTTCCAAAGGGCCGGAATTTGACAAAAAAGGGTTAGAAAAGGGGAAAATGGCTTAAAAAGCGTTAGAAATTCACAAAACTGGGTTAGAAATGGCCAAAAATGACTGAAAACAGGAAAAAATGGGGCAAAACCCAGTAAGAAAAAGAGAAAAATGGCTTAGAACCTTTTGAAACTTGCCAAAGATACGATAGAAATGGCCAAAAATGGCTTTCAATGAGTTTCAAATGGGCACAAAGGGGATTGAAAAGGCAAAAATTGCTTAGAAATAGCCAAACACGGCTTAAAAGCATTGAGAAATGGACAAAAATGGTTCAGAAAAGGAAATGAAAAAAAGGCTTCAAACGAATTAGAGACGGGCAAAAAGGGGTTAGAAAAGGAAAAAACTTCTAAAAAATGGTTAGAAATTGACAAAAAAGGGTCACAAAAGAAAAAAAAAAGCCTTACAAAGGGTTGGAATTTGACAAAAACGGCTTAGAAAAGGAATGAATGGCTTTAAAAGGGTTAGAAATTGAGAAAAATGGGTTAGAAAAGAAAAAAAAACTGCTTAAAAAGGATAGAAATTGAGAAAATGGGTTAGAAAAGTTAAATAAAGCAAGCATTCAAACGACTTAGAAATGGGCAAAAATGGGTTGGAAAAGGGAAAATAACTGCTAAAAAATAGTTAGAAAAGGACAGAAATGGGTTGGAAAAGGACAAAAACGGCTTCCAAAGGGCTGGAATTTGACAAAAAAGGGTTAGAAAAGGGGAAAATGGCTTAAAATGGGTAAGAAATTCACAAAAATGGGTTAGAAATGGCCAAAAATGACTGAAAACAGGAAAAAATTGGGAAAAACCCAGTAAGAAAAAGAAAAAAATGGCTTAGAACCTGTTGAAACTTGCCAAAGATACGATAGAAATGGCTAAAAATGGCCAAAAATGAGCTTCAAATGGGGTTGAAAAGGCAAAAATTGCTTAGAAATAGCCAAACACGGCTTAAAAGCATTGAGAAATGGACAAAAATGGTTCAGAAAAGGAAATGAAAAAAAGGCTTCAAACGATTTAGAGATGGGCAAATAGGGGTTAGGAAAGGAAAAAAACTCTAAAAAATTGCTAGAAATTGACAAAAAAGGGTCACAAAAGAAAAAAAAAGCCTTACAAAGGGTTGAAATTTGACAAAAACAGCTTAGAAAAGGAAAGAATGGCTTTAAAAGGGTTAGAAATTGAGAAAAATGGGTTAGAAAAGGAAAAAAAACTGCTTAAAAAAGAAATTGAGAAAAATCGGTTAGAAAAGTTAAATAAAGCAAGCATTCAAATGACTTAGAAATGGACAAAAATGGGTAGGAAAAGGGAAAAAATGTCTTCCAAAGGGCTGGAATTTGACAAAAACGGGTTAGAAAAGGGGAAAATGGCTTAAAATGCGTTAGAAATTCACAAAAATGGGTTAGAAATGGCCAAAAATGACTGAAAACAGGAAAAAATGGGGCAAAAACTAGTAAAAAAATGAGAAAAATGGCTTAGAACCTTTTGAAACTTGCCAAAGATACGATAGAAATGGCCATAAACGGCTTTAAATGAGTTTCAAATGGGCGCAAAGGGGATTGAAAAGGCAAAAATTGCTTAGAAATAGCCAAACACGGCTTAAAAGCATTGAGAAATGGACAAAAATGGTTCAGAAAAGGAAATGAAAAAAAGGCTTCAAACGACTTAGAGATGGGCAAAAAAGGGTTAGAAAAGGAAAAAAACTTCTAAAAAATGGTTTGAAATTGACAAAAAAGGGTCACAAAAGAAAAAAAAAACGCCTTACAAAGGGTTGGAATTTGACAAAAACGGCTTAGAAAAGGAATGAATGGCTTTAAAAGGGTTAGAAATTGAGAAAAATGGGTTAGAAAAGGAAAAAAACTGCTTAAAAAGGATAGAAATTGAGAAAATGGGTTAGAAAAGTTAAATAAAGCAAGCAATCAAACGACTTAGAAAAGGACAAAAATGGGTTAGAAAAGGAAAAAAATGTCTTCCAAAGGGCTGGAATTTGACAAAAAAGGGTTAGAAAAGGGGAAAATGGCTTAAAATGGGTTAGAAATTCACAAAAATGGTTAGAGATGGCCAAAAATGACTGAAAACAGGAAAAAATGGGGCAAAAACTAGTAAAAAAATGAGAAAAATGGCTTAGAACCTTTTGAAACTTGCCAAAGATACGATAGAAATGGCCATAAACGGCTTTAAATGAGTTTCAAATGGGCGCAAAGGGGATTGAAAAGGCAAAAATTGCTTAGAAATAGCCAAACACGGCTTAAAAGCATTGAGAAATGGACAAAAATGGTTCAGAAAAGGAAATGAAAAAAAGGCTTCAAACGACTTAGAGATGGGCAAAAAAGGGTTAGAAAAGGAAAAAAACTTCTAAAAAATGATTAGAAATTGACAAAAAAGGGTCACAAAAGAAAAAAAAAGACTTACAAAGGGTTGAAATTTGACAAAAAAAGCTTAGAAAAGGAAAGAATGGCTTTAAAAGGGTTAGAAATTGAGAAAAATGGGTTAGATAAGGAAAAAAACTGCTTAAAAAAGATAGAAATTGAGAAAATGGGTGAGAAAAGTTAAATAAAGCAAGCATTCAAACGACTTAGAAATGGGGTAAAATGGGTTGGAAAAGGGAAAAAAACTCCTAAAAAATAGTTAGAAAAGGACAGAAATGGGTTAGAAAAGGAAAAAAACTGCTTCCAAAGGGCCGGAATTTGACAAAAAAGGGTTAGAAAAGGGGAAAATGGCTTAAAATGGGTTAGAAATTCACAAAAATGGGTTAGAAATGGCCAAAAATGACTGAAAACAGGAAAAAATTGGGAAAAACCCAGGAAGAAAAAGAAAAAAATGGCTTAGAACCTGTTGAAACTTGCCAAAGATACGATCGAAATGGCTAAAAATGGCCAAAAATGAGCTTCAAATGGGGTTGAAAAGGCAAAAATTGCTTAGAAATAGCCAAACACGGCTTAAAAGCATTGAGAAATGGACAAAAATGGTTCAGAAAAGGAAATGAAAAAAAGGCTTCAAACGATTTAGAGATGGGCAAATAGGGGTTAGGAAAGGAAAAAAACTCTAAAAAATTGCTAGAAATTGACAAAAAAGGGTCACAAAAGAAAAAAAAGCCTTACAAAGGGTTGAAATTTGACAAAAACAGCTTAGAAAAGGAAAGAATGTCTTTAAAAGGGTTAGAAATTGAGAAAAATGGGTTAGAAAAGGAAAAAAAAACTGCTTAAAAAAGAAATTGAGAAAAATCGGTTAGAAAAGTTAAATAAAGCAAGCATTCAAATGACTTAGAAATGGACAAAAATGGGTAGGAAAAGGGAAAAAATGTCTTCCAAAGGGCTGGAATTTGACAAAAACGGGTTAGAAAAGGGGAAAATGGCTTAAAATGCGTTAGAAATTCACAAAAATGGGTTAGAAATGGCCAAAAATGACTGAAAACAGGAAAAAATGGGGCAAAACCCAGTAAGAAAAAGAGAAAAATGGTTTAGAATCTTTTGAAACTTGCCAAAGATACGATAGAAATGGCCATAAATGGCTTTAAATGAGTTTCAAATGGGCACAAAGGGGATTGAAAAGGCAAAAATTGCTTAGAAATAGCCAAACACGGCTTAAAAGCATTGAGAAATGGACAAAAATGGTTCAGAAAAAGAAATGAAAAAAAGGCTTCAAACGACTTAGAGATGGGCAAAAAAGGGTTAGAAAAGAAAAAAAACTTCTAAAAAATGGTTAGAAATTGACAAAAAAGGGTCACAAAAGAAAAAAAAAACGCCTTACAAAGGGTTGGAATTTGACAAAAACGGCTTAGAAAAGGAATGAATGGCTTTAAAAGGGTTAGAAATTGAGAAAAATGGGTTAGAAAAGGAAAAAAACTGCTTAAAAAGGATAGAAATTGAGAAAATGGGTTAGAAAAGTTAAATAAAGCAAGCATTCAAACGACTTAGAAATGGGCAAAAATGGGTTGGAAAAGGGAAAATAACAGCTAAAAAACAGTTAGAAAAGGACAGAAATGGGTTAGAAAAGGACTAAAACGTCTTCCAAAGGGCTGGAATTTGACAAATAAAGGGTTAGAAAAGGGGAAAATGGCTTAAAATGGGTTAGAAATTCACAAAAATGGTTAGAAATGGCCAAAAATGACAGAAAACTGGAAAAAAATGGGGCAAAAACGAGTAAGAAAAAGAGAAAAATGGCTTAGAACCTTTTGAAACTTGCCAAAGATACGATAGAAATGGCCATAAATGGCTTTCAATGAGTTTCAAATGGGATTGAAAAGGCAAAAATTGCTTAGAAATAGCCAAACACTGCTTAAAAGCGTTGAGAAATGGACAAAAATGGTTCAGAAAAGGAAATCAAAAAAGGCTTCAAACGACTTAGAGATGGGCAAAAAGGGGTTACAAAAGGAAAAAACTTCTAAAAAATGGTTAGAAATTGACAAAAAAAGGGTCACAAAAGAAAAAAGAAGCATTACAAAGGGTTGGAATTTGACAAAAACGGCTTAGAAAAGGAAAGAATGGCTTTAAAAGTGATAGAAATTGAGAAAAATGGGTTAGAAAAGAAAAAAAACTGCTTAAAAAAGGTAGAAATTGAGAAAATGGGTGAGAAAAGTTAAATAAAGCAAGCATTCAAACGACTTAGAAATGGGGTAAAATGGGTTGGAAAAGGGAAAAAAACTCCTAAAAAATAGATAGAAAAGGACAAAAATGGGTTAGAAAAAGAAAACAATGTCTTCCAAAGGCCTGGAATTTGACAAAAAAAGGGTTAGAAAAGGGGAAAATGGCTTAAAAAGCGTTAGAAATTCACAAAAATGGGTTAGAAATGGCCAAAAATAACTGAAAGCAGGAAAAAATGGGGCAAAACCCAGTAAGAAAAAGAGAAAAATGGCTTAGAACCTTTTGAAACTTGCCAAAGATACGATAGAAATGGCCAAAAATGGCTTTCAATGAGTTTCAAATGGGCACAAAGGGGATTGAAAAGGCAAAAATTGCTTAGAAATAGCCAAACACGGCTTAAAAGCATTGAGAAATGGACAAAAATGGTTCAGAAAAGGAAATGAAAAAAAGGCTTCAAACGACTTAGAGACGGGCAAAAAGGGGTTAGAAAAGGAAAAAACTTCTAAAAAATGGTTAGAAATTGACAAAAAAGGGTCACAAAAGAAAAAAAAAAGCCTTACAAAGGGTTGGAATTTGACAAAAACGGCTTAGAAAAGGAATGAATGGCTTTAAAAGGGTTAGAAATTGAGAAAAATGGGTTAGAAAAGGAAAAAAACTGCTTAAAAAGGATAGAAATTGAGAAAATGGGTTAGAAAAGTTAAATAAAGCAAGCATTCAAACGACTTAGAAATGGGCAAAAATGGGTTGGAAAAGGGAAAATAACTGCTAAAAAATAGTTAGAAAAGGACAGAAATGGGTTAGAAAAGGACAAAAACGTCTTCCAAAGGGCTGGAATTTGACAAAAAAGGGTTAGCAAAGGGGAAAATGGCTTAAAATGGGTTAGAAATTCACAAAAATGGGTTAGAAATGGCCAAAAATGACTGAAAACAGGAAAAAATGTGGCAAAACCCAGTAAGAAAAAGAAAAAAATGGCTTAGAACCTGTTGAAACTTGCCAAAGATACGATAGAAATGGCTAAAAATGGCTTTCAATGAGCTTCAAATGGGGTTGAAAAGGCAAAAATTGCTTAGAAATAGCCAAACACGGCTTAAAAGCATTGAGAAATGGACAAAAATGGTTCAGAAAAGGAAATGAAAAAAAGGCTTCAAACGACTTAGAGATGGGCAAAAAAGGGTTAGAAAAGGAATAAAACTTCTAAAAAATGGTTAGAAATTGACAAAAAAGGGTCACAAAAGAAAAAAAAAACACCTTACAAAGGGTTGGAATTTGACAAAAAGGGCTTAGAAAAGAAATGAATGGCTTTAAAAGGGTTAGAAATTGAGAAAAATGGGTTAGAAAAGGAAAAAAACTGCTTAAAAAGGATAGAAATTGAGAAAATGGGTGAGAAAATTTAAATAAAGCAAGCATTCAAACGACTTAGAAATGGGCAAAAATGGGTTGGAAAAGGGAAAATAACTGCTAAAAAACAGTTAGAAAAGGACAGAAATGGGTTAGAAAAGGACTAAAACGTCTTCCAAAGAGCTGGAATTTGACAAAAAAGGGTTAGAAAAGGGGAAAATGGCTTAAAATGGGTTAGAAATTCACAAAAATGGGTTAGAAATGGCCAAAAATGACTGAAAACAGGAAAAAATGGGGCAAAACCCAGTAAGAAAAAGAGAAAAATGGCTTAGAACCTTTTGAAACTTGCCAAAGATACGATAGAAATGGCCAAAAATGGCTTTCAATGAGTTTCAAATGGGCACAAAGGGGATTGAAAAGGCAAAAATTGCTTAGAAATAGCCAAACACTGCTTAAAAGCGTTGAGAAATGGACAAAAATGGTTCAGAAAAGGAAATCAAAAAAGGCTTCAAACGACTTAGAGATGGGCAAAAAGGGGTTACAAAAGGAAAAAACTTCTAAAAAATTGTTCGAAATTCACAAAAAAAGGGTCACAAAAGAAAAAAAAAGCATTACAAAGGGTTGGAATTTGACAAAAACGGCTTAGAAAAGGAAAGAATGGCTTTAAAAGTGATAGAAATTGAGAAAAATGGGTTAGAAAAGAAAAAAAACTGCTTAAAAAAGGTAGAAATTGAGAAAATGGGTGAGAAAAGTTAAATAAAGCAAGCATTCAAACGACTTAGAAATGGGGTAAAATGGGTTGGAAAAGGGAAAAAAACACCTAAAAAATAGTTAGAAAAGGACAAAAATGGGTTCGAAAAGGAAAAAAATGTCTTCCAAAGCCCTGGAATTTGACAAAAAAGGGTTAGAAAAGGGGAAAATGGCTTAAAATGTGTTAGAAATTCACAAAAATGGGTTAGAAATGGCCAAAAATGACTGAAAACAGGAAAAAATGGGGCAAAACCCAGTAAGAAAAAGAGAAAAATGGCTTAGAACCTTTTGAAACTTGCCAAAGATACGATAGAAATGGCCAAAAATGGCTTTCAATGAGTTTCAAATGGGCACAAAGGGGATTGAAAAGGCAAAAATTGCTTAGAAATAGCCAAACACGGCTTAAAAGCATTGAGAAATGGACAAAAATGGTTCAGAAAAGGAAATGAAAAAAAGGCTTCAAACGACTTAGAGACGGGCAAAAAGGGGTTAGAAAAGGAAAAAACTTCTAGAAAATGGTTAGAAATTGACAAAAAAGGGTCACAAAAGAAAAAAAAAAGCCTTACAAAGGGTTGGAATTTGACAAAAACGGCTTAGGAAAGGAATGAATGGCTTTAAAAGGGTTAGAAATTGAGAAAAATGGGTTAGAAAAGGAAAAAAACTGCTTAAAAAGGATAGAAATTGAGAAAATGGGTTAGAAAAGTTAAATAAAGCAAGCATTCAAACGACTTAGAAATGGCCAAAAATGGGTTGGAAAAGGGAAAATAACTGCTAAAAAATAGTTAGAAAAGGACAGAAATGGGTTAGAAAAGGACAAAAACGTCTTCCAAAGGGCTGGAATTTGACAAAAAAGGGTTAGCAAAGGGGAAAATGGCTTAAAATGGGTTAGAAATTCACAAAAATGGGTTAGAAATGGCCAAAAATGACTGAAAACAGGAAAAAATGGGGCAAAACCCAGTAAGAAAAAGAAAAAAATGGCTTAGAACCTGTTGAAACTTGCCTAAGATACGATAGAAATGGCTAAAAATGGCTTTCAATGAGCTTCAAATGGGGTTGAAAAGGCAAAAATTGCTTAGAAATAGCCAAACACGGCTTAAAAGCATTGAGAAATGGACAAAAATGGTTCAGAAAAGGAAATGAAAAAAAGGCTTCAAACGACTTAGAGATGGGCAAAAAAGGGTTAGAAAAGGAATAAAACTTCTAAAAAATGGTTAGAAATTGACAAAAAAGGGTCACAAAAGAAAAAAAAAACGCCTTACAAAGGGTTGGAATTTGACAAAAAGGGCTTAGAAAAGAAATGAATGGCTTTAAAAGGGTTAGAAATTGAGAAAAATGGGTTAGAAAAGGAAAAAAACTGCTTAAAAAGGATAGAAATTGAGAAAATGGGTGAGAAAATTTAAATAAAGCAAGCATTCAAACGACTTAGAAATGGGCAAAAATGGGTTGGAAAAGGGAAAATAACTGCTAAAAAACAGTTAGAAAAGGACAGAAATGGGTTAGAAAAGGACTAAAACGTCTTCCAAAGAGCTGGAATTTGACAAAAAAGGGTTAGAAAAGGGGAAAATGGCTTAAAATGGGTTAGAAATTCACAAAAATGGGTTAGAAATGGCCAAAAATGACTGAAAACAGGAAAAAATGGGGCAAAACCCAGTAAGAAAAAGAGAAAAATGGCTTAGAACCTTTTGAAACTTGCCAAAGATACGATAGAAATGGCCATAAATGGCTTTCAATGAGTTTCAAATGGGCACAAAGGGGATTGAAAAGGCAAAAATTGCTTAGAAATAGCCAAACACTGCTTAAAAGCGTTGAGAAATGGACAAAAATGGTTCAGAAAAGGAAATCAAAAAAGGCTTCAAACGACTTAGAGATGGGCAAAAAGGGGTTACAAAAGGAAAAAACTTCTAAAAAATTGTTCGAAATTCACAAAAAAAGGGTCACAAAAGAAAAAAAAAACGCCTTACAAAGGGTTGGAATTTGACAAAAACGGCTTAGAAAAGGAATGAATGGCTTTAAAAGGGTTAGAAATTGAGAAAAATGGGTTAGAAAAGGAAAAAAACTGCTTAAAAAGGATAGAAATTGAGAAAATGGGTTAGAAAAGTTAAATAAAGCAAGCATTCAAACGACTTAGAAATGGGCAAAAATGGGTTGGAAAAGGGAAAATAACAGCTAAAAAACAGTTAGAAAAGGACAGAAATGGGTTAGAAACGGACTAAAACGTCTTCCAAAGGGCTGGAATTTGACAAATAAAGGGTTAGAAAAGGGGAAAATGGCTTAAAATGGGTTAGAAATTCACAAAAATGGTTAGAAATGGCCAAAAATGACAGAAAACTGGAAAAAAATGGGGCAAAAACGAGTAAGAAAAAGAGAAAAATGGCTTAGAACCTTTTGAAACTTACCAAAGATACGATAGAAATGGCCATAAATGGCTTTCAATGAGTTTCAAATGGGATTGAAAAGGCAAAAATTGCTTAGAAATAGCCAAACACTGCTTAAAAGCGTTGAGAAATGGACAAAAATGGTTCAGAAAAGGAAATCAAAAAAGGCTTCAAACGACTTAGAGATGGGCAAAAAGGGGTTACAAAAGGAAAAAACTTCTAAAAAATGGTTAGAAATTGACAAAAAAAGGGTCACAAAAGAAAAAAGAAGCATTACAAAGGGTTGGAATTTGACAAAAACGGCTTAGAAAAGGAAAGAATGGCTTTAAAAGTGATAGAAATTGAGAAAAATGGGTTAGAAAAGAAAAAAATCTGCTTAAAAAAGGTAGAAATTGAGAAAATGGGTGAGAAAAGTTAAATAAAGCAAGCATTCAAACGACTTAGAAATGGGGTAAAATGGGTTGGAAAAGGGAAAAAAACTCCTAAAAAATAGATAGAAAAGGACAAAAATGGGTTAGAAAAAGAAAACAATGTCTTCCAAAGGCCTGGAATTTGACAAAAAAAGGGTTAGAAAAGGGGAAAATGGCTTAAAAAGCGTTAGAAATTCACAAAAATGGGTTAGAAATGGCCAAAAATAACTGAAAGCAGGAAAAAATGGGGCAAAACCCAGTAAGAAAAAGAGAAAAATGGCTTAGAACCTTTTGAAACTTGCCAAAGATACGATAGAAATGGCCAAAAATGGCTTTCAATGAGTTTCAAATGGGCACAAAGGGGATTGAAAAGGCAAAAATTGCTTAGAAATAGCCAAACACGGCTTAAAAGCATTGAGAAATGGACAAAAATGGTTCAGAAAAGGAAATGAAAAAAAGGCTTCAAACGACTTAGAGACGGGCAAAAAGGGGTTAGAAAAGGAAAAAACTTCTAAAAAATGGTTAGAAATTGACAAAAAAGGGTCACAAAAGAAAAAAAAAAGCCTTACAAAGGGTTGGAATTTGACAAAAACGGCTTAGAAAAGGAATGAATGGCTTTAAAAGGGTTAGAAATTGAGAAAAATGGGTTAGAAAAGGAAAAAAACTGCTTAAAAAGGATAGAAATTGAGAAAATGGGTTAGAAAAGTTAAATAAAGCAAGCATTCAAACGACTTAGAAATGGGCAAAAATGGGTTGGAAAAGGGAAAATAACTGCTAAGAAATAGTTAGAAAAGGACAGAAATGGGTTAGAAAAGGACAAAAACGGCTTCCAAAGGGCTGGAATTTGACAAAAAAGGGTTAGCAAAGGGGAAAATGGCTTAAAATGGGTTAGAAATTCACAAAAATGGGTTAGAAATGGCCAAAAATGACTGAAAACAGGAAAAAATGTGGCAAAACCCAGTAAGAAAAAGAAAAAAATGGCTTAGAACCTGTTGAAACTTGCCAAAGATACGATAGAAATGGCTAAAAATGGCTTTCAATGAGCTTCAAATGGGGTTGAAAAGGCAAAAATTGCTTAGAAATAGCCAAACACGGCTTAAAAGCATTGAGAAATGGACAAAAATGGTTCAGAAAAGGAAATGAAAAAAAGGCTTCAAACGACTTAGAGATGGGCAAAAAAGGGTTAGAAAAGGAATAAAACTTCTAAAAAATGGTTAGAAATTGACAAAAAAGGGTCACAAAAGAAAAAAAAAACACCTTACAAAGGGTTGGAATTTGACAAAAAGGGCTTAGAAAAGAAATGAATGGCTTTAAAAGGGTTAGAAATTGAGAAAAATGGGTTAGAAAAGGAAAAAAACTGCTTAAAAAGGATAGAAATTGAGAAAATGGGTGAGAAAATTTAAATAAAGCAAGCATTCAAACGACTTAGAAATGGGCAAAAATGGGTTGGAAAAGGGAAAATAACTGCTAAAAAACAGTTAGAAAAGGACAGAAATGGGTTAGAAAAGGACTAAAACGTCTTCCAAAGAGCTGGAATTTGACAAAAAAGGGTTAGAAAAGGGGAAAATGGCTTAAAATGGGTTAGAAATTCACAAAAATGGGTTAGAAATGGCCAAAAATGACTGAAAACAGGAAAAAATGGGGCAAAACCCAGTAAGAAAAAGAGAAAAATGGCTTAGAACCTTTTGAAACTTGCCAAAGATACGGTAGAAATGGCCAAAAATGGCTTTCAATGAGTTTCAAATGGGCACAAAGGGGATTGAAAAGGCAAAAATTGCTTAGAAATAGCCAAACACTGCTTAAAAGCGTTGAGAAATGGACAAAAATGGTTCAGAAAAGGAAATCAAAAAAGGCTTCAAACGACTTAGAGATGGGCAAAAAGGGGTTACAAAAGGAAAAAACTTCTAAAAAATTGTTCGAAATTCACAAAAAAAGGGTCACAAAAGAAAAAAAAAGCATTACAAAGGGTTGGAATTTGACAAAAACGGCTTAGAAAAGGAAAGAATGGCTTTAAAAGTGATAGAAATTGAGAAAAATGGGTTAGAAAAGAAAAAAAACTGCTTAAAAAAGGTAGAAATTGAGAAAATGGGTGAGAAAAGTTAAATAAAGCAAGCATTCAAACGACTTAGAAATGGGGTAAAATGGGTTGGAAAAGGGAAAAAAACACCTAAAAAATAGTTAGAAAAGGACAAAAATGGGTTCGAAAAGGAAAAAAATGTCTTCCAAAGCCCTGGAATTTGACAAAAAAAGGGTTAGAAAAGGGGAAAATGGCTTAAAATGTGTTAGAAATTCACAAAAATGGGTTAGAAATGGCCAAAAATGACTGAAAACAGGAAAAAATGGGGCAAAACCCAGTAAGAAAAAGAGAAAAATGGCTTAGAACCTTTTGAAACTTGCCAAAGATACGATAGAAATGGCCAAAAATGGCTTTCAATGAGTTTCAAATGGGCACAAAGGGGATTGAAAAGGCAAAAATTGCTTAGAAATAGCCAAACACGGCTTAAAAGCATTGAGAAATGGACAAAAATGGTTCAGAAAAGGAAATGAAAAAAAGGCTTCAAACGACTTAGAGACGGGCAAAAAGGGGTTAGAAAAGGAAAAAACTTCTAAAAAATGGTTAGAAATTGACAAAAAAGGGTCACAAAAGAAAAAAAAAAGCCTTACAAAGGGTTGGAATTTGACAAAAACGGCTTAGGAAAGGAATGAATGGCTTTAAAAGGGTTAGAAATTGAGAAAAATGGGTTAGAAAAGGAAAAAAACTGCTTAAAAAGGATAGAAATTGAGAAAATGGGTTAGAAAAGTTAAATAAAGCAAGCATTCAAACGACTTAGAAATGGCCAAAAATGGGTTGGAAAAGGGAAAATAACTGCTAAAAAATAGTTAGAAAAGGACAGAAATGGGTTAGAAAAGGACAAAAACGGCTTCCAAAGGGCTGGAATTTGACAAAAAAAGGGTTAGCAAAGGGGAAAATGGCTTAAAATGGGTAAGAAATTCACAAAAATGGGTTAGAAATGGCCAAAAATGACTGAAAACAGGAAAAAATGGGGCAAAACCCAGTAAGAAAAAGAAAAAAATGGCTTAGAACCTGTTGAAACTTGCCAAAGATACGATAGAAATGGCTAAAAATGGCTTTCAATGAGCTTCAAATGGGGTTGAAAAGGCAAAAATTGCTTAGAAATAGCCAAACACGGCTTAAAAGCATTGAGAAATGGACAAAAATGGTTCAGAAAAGGAAATGAAAAAAAGGCTTCAAACGACTTAGAGATGGGCAAAAAAGGGTTAGAAAAGGAAAAAAACTTCTAAAAAATGGTTAGAAATTGACAAAAAAGGGTCACAAAAGAAAAAAAAAACGCCTTACAAAGGGTTGGAATTTGACAAAAAGGGCTTAGAAAAGAAATGAATGGCTTTAAAAAGGTTAGAAATTGAGAAAAATGGGTTAGAAAAGAAAAAAAACCTGCTTAAAAAGGATAGAAATTGAGAAAATGGGTTAGAAAAGTTAAATAAAGCAAGCAATCAAACGACTTAGAAATGGCCAAAAATGGGTTGGAAAAGGGAAAATAACTGCTAAAAAATAGTTAGAAAAGGACAGAAATGGGTTAGAAAAGGACTAAAACGTCTTCCAAAGAGCTGGAATTTGACAAAAAAGGGTTAGAAAAGGGGAAAATGGCTTAAAATGGGTTAGAAATTCACAAAAATGGGTTAGAAATGGCCAAAAATGACTGAAAACAGGAAAAAATGGGGCAAAACCCAGTAAGAAAAAGAGAAAAATGGCTTAGAACCTTTTGAAACTTGCCAAAGATACGATAGAAATGGCCAAAAATGGCTTTCAATGAGTTTCAAATGGGCACAAAGGGGATTGAAAAGGCAAAAATTGCTTAGAAATAGCCAAACACTGCTTAAAAGCGTTGAGAAATGGACAAAAATGGTTCAGAAAAGGAAATCAAAAAAGGCTTCAAACGACTTAGAGATGGGCAAAAAGGGGTTACAAAAGGAAAAAACTTCTAAAAAATTGTTCGAAATTCACAAAAAAAGGGTCACAAAAGAAAAAAAAAGCATTACAAAGGGTTGGAATTTGACAAAAACGGCTTAGAAAAGGAAAGAATGGCTTTAAAAGTGATAGAAATTGAGAAAAATGGGTTAGAAAAGAAAAAAAACTGCTTAAAAAAGGTAGAAATTGAGAAAATGGGTGAGAAAAGTTAAATAAAGCAAGCATTCAAACGACTTAGAAATGGGGTAAAATGGGTTGGAAAAGGGAAAAAAACACATAAAAAATCGTTAGAAAAGGACAAAAATGGGTTCGAAAAGGAAAAAAATGTCTTCCAAAGGCCTGGAATTTGACAAAAAAGGGTTAGAAAAGGGGAAAATGGCTTAAAATGGGTTAGAAATTCACAAAAATGGGTTAGAAATGGCCAAAAATGACTGAAAACAGGAAAAAATGGGGCAAAACCCAGTAAGAAAAAGAGAAAAATGGCTTAGAACCTTTTAAAACTTGCCAAAGATGCGATAGAAATGGCCAAAAATGGCTTTCAATGAGTTTCAAATGGGCACAAAGGGGATTGAAAAGGCAAAAATTGCTTAGAAATAGCCAAACACGGCTTAAAAGCATTGAGAAATGGACAAAAATGGTTCAGAAAAGGAAATGAAAAAAAGGCTTCAAACGAATTAGAGACGGGCAAAAAGGGGTTAGAAAAGGAAAAAACTTCTAAAAAATGGTTAGAAATTGACAAAAAAGGGTCACAAAAGAAAAAAAAAAGCCTTACAAAGGGTTGGAATTTGACAAAAACGGCTTAGAAAAGGAATGAATGGCTTTAAAACGGTTAGAAATTGAGAAAAATGGGTTAGAAAAGAAAAAAAACTGCTTAAAAAGGATAGAAATTGAGAAAATGGGTTAGAAAAGTTAAATAAAGCAAGCATTCAAACGACTTAGAAATGGGGTAAAATGGGTTGGAAAAGGGAAAATAACTGCTAAAAAATAGTTAGAAAAGGACAGAAATGGGTTAGAAAAGGACAAAAACGGCTTCCAAAGGGCTGGAATTTGACAAAAAAGGGTTAGCAAAGGGGAAAATGGCTTAAAATGGGTAAGAAATTCACAAAAATGGGTTAGAAATGGCCAAAAATGACTGAAAACAGGAAAAAATTGGGAAAAACCCAGGAAGAAAAAGAAAAAAATGGCTTAGAACCTGTTGAAACTTGCCAAAGATACGATCGAAATGGCTAAAAATGGCCAAAAATGAGCTTCAAATGGGGTTGAAAAGGCAAAAATTGCTTAGAAATAGCCAAACACGGCTTAAAAGCATTGAGAAATGGACAAAAATGGTTCAGAAAAGGAAATGAAAAAAAGGCTTCAAACGATTTAGAGATGGGCAAATAGGGGTTAGGAAAGGAAAAAAACTCTAAAAAATTGCTAGAAATTGACAAAAAAGGGTCACAAAAGAAAAAAAAGCCTTACAAAGGGTTGAAATTTGACAAAAACAGCTTAGAAAAGGAAAGAATGGCTTTAAAAGGGTTAGAAATTGAGAAAAATGGGTTAGAAAAGGAAAAAAAAAACTGCTTAAAAAAGAAATTGAGAAAAATCGGTTAGAAAAGTTAAATAAAGCAAGCATTCAAATGACTTAGAAAAGGACAAAAATGGGTTAGAAAAAGAAAACAATGTCTTCCAAAGGCCTGGAATTTGACAAAAAAAGGGTTAGAAAAGGGGAAAATGGCTTAAAATGCGTTAGAAATTCACAAAAATGGGTTAGAAATGGCCAAAAATAACTGAAAGCAGGAAAAAATGGGGCAAAACCCAGTAAGAAAAAGAGAAAAATGGCTTAGAACCTTTTGAAACTTGCCAAAGATACGATAGAAATGGCCATAAATGGCTTTAAATGAGTTTCAAATGGGCACAAAGGGGATTGAAAAGGCAAAAATTGCTTAGAAATAGCCAAACACGGCTTAAAAGCATTGAGAAATGGACAAAAATGGTTCAGAAAAGGAAATGAAAAAAAGGCTTCAAACGACTTAGAGACGGGCAAAAAGGGGTTAGAAAAGGAAAAAACTTCTAAAAAATGGTTAGAAATTGACAAAAAAGGGTCACAAAAGAAAAAAAAAAGCCTTACAAAGGGTTGGAATTTGACAAAAACGGCTTAGAAAAGGAATGAATGGCTTTAAAAGTGTTAGAAATTGAGAAAAATGGGTTAGAAAAGGAAAAAAACTGCTTAAAAAGGATAGAAATTGAGAAAATGGGTTAGAAAAGTTAAATAAAGCAAGCATTCAAACGACTTAGAAATGGGCAAAAATGGGTTGGAAAAGGGAAAATAACTGCTAAAAAATAGTTAGAAAAGGACAGAAATGGGTTAGAAAAGGACAAAAACGTCTTCCAAAGGGCTGGAATTTGACAAAAAAGGGTTAGCAAAGGGGAAAATGGCTTAAAATGGGTTAGAAATTCACAAAAATGGGTTAGAAATGGCCAAAAATGACTGAAAACAGGAAAAAATGTGGCAAAACCCAGTAAGAAAAAGAAAAAAATGGCTTAGAACCTGTTGAAACTTGCCAAAGATACGATAGAAATGGCTAAAAATGGCTTTCAATGAGCTTCAAATGGGGTTGAAAAGGCAAAAATTGCTTAGAAATAGCCAAACACGGCTTAAAAGCATTGAGAAATGGACAAAAATGGTTCAGAAAAGGAAATGAAAAAAAGGCTTCAAACGACTTAGAGATGGGCAAAAAAGGGTTAGAAAAGGAATAAAACTTCTAAAAAATGGTTAGAAATTGACAAAAAAGGGTCACAAAAGAAAAAAAAAACGCCTTACAAAGGGTTGGAATTTGACAAAAAGGGCTTAGAAAAGAAATGAATGGCTTTAAAAGGGTTAGAAATTGAGAAAAATGGGTTAGAAAAGGAAAAAAACTGCTTAAAAAGGATAGAAATTGAGAAAATGGGTGAGAAAATTTAAATAAAGCAAGCATTCAAACGACTTAGAAATGGGCAAAAATGGGTTGGAAAAGGGAAAATAACTGCTAAAAAACAGTTAGAAAAGGACAGAAATGGGTTAGAAAAGGACTAAAACGTCTTCCAAAGAGCTGGAATTTGACAAAAAAGGGTTAGAAAAGGGGAAAATGGCTTAAAATGGGTTAGAAATTCACAAAAATGGGTTAGAAATGGCCAAAAATGACTGAAAACAGGAAAAAATGGGGCAAAACCCAGTAAGAAAAAGAGAAAAATGGCTTAGAACCTTTTGAAACTTGCCAAAGATACGATAGAAATGGCCATAAATGGCTTTCAATGAGTTTCAAATGGGCACAAAGGGGATTGAAAAGGCAAAAATTGCTTAGAAATAGCCAAACACTGCTTAAAAGCGTTGAGAAATGGACAAAAATGGTTCAGAAAAGGAAATCAAAAAAGGCTTCAAACGACTTAGAGATGGGCAAAAAGGGGTTACAAAAGGAAAAAACTTCTAAAAAATTGTTCGAAATTCACAAAAAAAGGGTCACAAAAGAAAAAAAAAGCATTACAAAGGGTTGGAATTTGACAAAAACGGCTTAGAAAAGGAAAGAATGGCTTTAAAAGTGATAGAAATTGAGAAAAATGGGTTAGAAAAGAAAAAAAACTGCTTAAAAAAGGTAGAAATTGAGAAAATGGGTGAGAAAAGTTAAATAAAGCAAGCATTCAAACGACTTAGAAATGGGGTAAAATGGGTTGGAAAAGGGAAAAAAACACCTAAAAAATAGTTAGAAAAGGACAAAAATGGGTTCGAAAAGGAAAAAAATGTCTTCCAAAGCCCTGGAATTTGACAAAAAAAGGGTTAGAAAAGGGGAAAATGGCTTAAAATGGGTTAGAAATTCACAAAAATGGGTTAGAAATGGCCAAAAATGACTGAAAACAGGAAAAAATGGGGCAAAACCCAGTAAGAAAAAGAGAAAAATGGCTTAGAACCTTTTGAAACTTGCCAAAGATACGATAGAAATGGCCAAAAATGGCTTTCAATGAGTTTCAAATGGGCACAAAGGGGATTGAAAAGGCAAAAATTGCTTAGAAATAGCCAAACACGGCTTAAAAGCATTGAGAAATGGACAAAAATGGTTCAGAAAAGGAAATGAAAAAAAGGCTTCAAACGACTTAGAGACGGGCAAAAAGGGGTTAGAAAAGGAAAAAACTTCTAAAAAATGGTTAGAAATTGACAAAAAAGGGTCACAAAAGAAAAAAAAAAGCCTTACAAAGGGTTGGAATTTGACAAAAACGGCTTAGAAAAGGAATGAATGGCTTTAAAAGTGTTAGAAATTGAGAAAAATGGGTTAGAAAAGGAAAAAAACTGCTTAAAAAGGATAGAAATTGAGAAAATGGGTTAGAAAAGTTAAATAAAGCAAGCATTCAAACGACTTAGAAATGGGCAAAAATGGGTTGGAAAAGGGAAAATAACTGCTAAAAAATAGTTAGAAAAGGACAGAAATGGGTTAGAAAAGGACAAAAACGTCTTCCAAAGGGCTGGAATTTGACAAAAAAGGGTTAGCAAAGGGGAAAATGGCTTAAAATGGGTTAGAAATTCACAAAAATGGGTTAGAAATGGCCAAAAATGACTGAAAACAGGAAAAAATGTGGCAAAACCCAGTAAGAAAAAGAAAAAAATGGCTTAGAACCTGTTGAAACTTGCCAAAGATACGATAGAAATGGCTAAAAATGGCTTTCAATGAGCTTCAAATGGGGTTGAAAAGGCAAAAATTGCTTAGAAATAGCCAAACACGGCTTAAAAGCATTGAGAAATGGACAAAAATGGTTCAGAAAAGGAAATGAAAAAAAGGCTTCAAACGACTTAGAGATGGGCAAAAAAGGGTTAGAAAAGGAATAAAACTTCTAAAAAATGGTTAGAAATTGACAAAAAAGGGTCACAAAAGAAAAAAAAAACGCCTTACAAAGGGTTGGAATTTGACAAAAAGGGCTTAGAAAAGAAATGAATGGCTTTAAAAGGGTTAGAAATTGAGAAAAATGGGTTAGAAAAGGAAAAAAACTGCTTAAAAAGGATAGAAATTGAGAAAATGGGTGAGAAAATTTAAATAAAGCAAGCATTCAAACGACTTAGAAATGGGCAAAAATGGGTTGGAAAAGGGAAAATAACTGCTAAAAAACAGTTAGAAAAGGACAGAAATGGGTTAGAAAAGGACTAAAACGTCTTCCAAAGAGCTGGAATTTGACAAAAAAGGGTTAGAAAAGGGGAAAATGGCTTAAAATGGGTTAGAAATTCACAAAAATGGGTTAGAAATGGCCAAAAATGACTGAAAACAGGAAAAAATGGGGCAAAACCCAGTAAGAAAAAGAGAAAAATGGCTTAGAACCTTTTGAAACTTGCCAAAGATACGATAGAAATGGCCATAAATGGCTTTCAATGAGTTTCAAATGGGCACAAAGGGGATTGAAAAGGCAAAAATTGCTTAGAAATAGCCAAACACTGCTTAAAAGCGTTGAGAAATGGACAAAAATGGTTCAGAAAAGGAAATCAAAAAAGGCTTCAAACGACTTAGAGATGGGCAAAAAGGGGTTACAAAAGGAAAAAACTTCTAAAAAATTGTTCGAAATTCACAAAAAAAGGGTCACAAAAGAAAAAAAAAGCATTACAAAGGGTTGGAATTTGACAAAAACGGCTTAGAAAAGGAAAGAATGGCTTTAAAAGTGATAGAAATTGAGAAAAATGGGTTAGAAAAGAAAAAAAACTGCTTAAAAAAGGTAGAAATTGAGAAAATGGGTGAGAAAAGTTAAATAAAGCAAGCATTCAAACGACTTAGAAATGGGGTAAAATGGGTTGGAAAAGGGAAAAAAACACCTAAAAAATAGTTAGAAAAGGACAAAAATGGGTTCGAAAAGGAAAAAAATGTCTTCCAAAGCCCTGGAATTTGACAAAAAAAGGGTTAGAAAAGGGGAAAATGGCTTAAAATGGGTTAGAAGTTCACAAAAATGGGTTAGAAATGGCCAAAAATGACTGAAAACAGGAAAAAATGGGGCAAAACCCAGTAAGAAAAAGAGAAAAATGGCTTAGAACCTTTTGAAACTTGCCAAAGATACGATAGAAATGGCCAAAAATGGCTTTCAATGAGTTTCAAATGGGCACAAAGGGGATTGAAAAGGCAAAAATTGCTTAGAAATAGCCAAACACGGCTTAAAAGCATTGAGAAATGGACAAAAATGGTTCAGAAAAGGAAATGAAAAAAAGGCTTCAAACGACTTAGAGACGGGCAAAAAGGGGTTAGAAAAGGAAAAAACTTCTAAAAAATGGTTAGAAATTGACAAAAAAGGGTCACAAAAGAAAAAAAAAGCCTTACAAAGGGTTGGAATTTGACAAAAACGGCTTAGAAAAGGAATGAATGGCTTTAAAAGGGTTAGAAATTGAGAAAAATGGGTTAGAAAAGGAAAAAAACGGCTTAAAAGGGATAGAAATTGAGAAAATGGGTTAGAAAAGCTAAATAAAGCAAGCATTCAAACGACTTAGAAATGGCCAAAAATGGGTTGGAAAAGGGAAAATAACTGCTAAAAAATAGTTAGAAAAGGACAGAAATGGGTTAGAAAAGGACAAAAACGGCTTCCAAAGGGCTGGAATTTGACAAAAAAGTGTTAGAAAAGGGGAAAATGGCTTAAAATGGGTAAGAAATTCACAAAAATGGGTTAGAAATGGCCAAAAATGACTGAAAACAGGAAAAAATTGGGAAAAACCCAGGAAGAAAAAGAAAAAAATGGCTTAGAACCTGTTGAAACTTGCCAAAGATACGATCGAAATGGCTAAAAATGGCCAAAAATGAGCTTCAAATGGGGTTGAAAAGGCAAAAATTGCTTAGAAATAGCCAAACACGGCTTAAAAGCATTGAGAAATGGACAAAAATGGTTCAGAAAAGGAAATGAAAAAAAGGCTTCAAACGATTTAGAGATGGGCAAATAGGGGTTAGGAAAGGAAAAAAACTCTAAAAAATTGCTAGAAATTGACAAAAAAGGGTCACAAAAGAAAAAAAAGCCTTACAAAGGGTTGAAATTTGACAAAAACAGCTTAGAAAAGGAAAGAATGGCTTTAAAAGGGTTAGAAATTGAGAAAAATGGGTTAGAAAAGGAAAAAAAAACTGCTTAAAAAAGAAATTGAGAAAAATCGGTTAGAAAAGTTAAATAAAGCAAGCATTCAAATGACTTAGAAATGGACAAAAATGGGTAGGAAAAGGGAAAAAATGTCTTCCAAAGGGCTGGAATTTGACAAAAACGGGTTAGAAAAGGGGAAAATGGCTTAAAATGCGTTAGAAATTCACAAAAATGGGTTAGAAATGGCCAAAAATGACTGAAAACAGGAAAAAATGGGGCAAAAACTAGTAAAAAAATGAGAAAAATGGCTTAGAACCTTTTGAAACTTGCCAAAGATACGATAGAAATGGCCATAAACGGCTTTAAATGAGTTTCAAATGGGCGCAAAGGGGATTGAAAAGGCAAAAATTGCTTAGAAATAGCCAAACACGGCTTAAAAGCATTGAGAAATGGACAAAAATGGTTCAGAAAAGGAAATAAAAAAAAGGCTTCAAACGACTTAGAGATGGGCAAAAAAGGGTTAGAAAAGGAAAAAAACTTCTAAAAAATGGTTAGAAATTGACAAAAAAGGGTCACAAAAGAAAAAAAAAGCCTTACAAAGGGTTGGAATTTGACAAAAACGGCTTAGAAAAGGAATGAATGGCTTTAAAAGGGTTAGAAATTGAGAAAAATGGGTCAGAAAAGGAAAAAAACTGCTTAAAAAGGATAGAAATTGAGAAAATGGGTTAGAAAAGTTAAATAAAGCAAGCATTCAAACGACTTAGAAATGGGCAAAAATGGGTTGGAAAAGGGAAAATAACTGCTAAAAAACAGTTAGAAAAGGACAGAAATGGGTTAGAAAAGGACTAAAACGTCTTCCAAAGGGCTGGAATTTGACAAAAATGAGTTAGAAAGAAGAAAATGGCTTAAAATGGGTTAGAAATTCACAAAAATGGGTTAGAAATGGCCAAAAATGACTGAAAACTGGAAAAAAATGGGGCAAAAACTAATAAGAAAAGGAAAAAACTGGCTTAAAACCCTTCGAAATTTGCCAAAGATACGCTAGAAATGTCAAAAAATGGCTTTCAATGAGTTTCAAATGGGAATGAAAAGGCAAAAATTGCTTAGAAATAGCCAAACACTGCTTAAAAGCGTTGAGAAATGGACAAAAATGGTTCAGAAAAGGAAATCAAAAAAGGCTTCAAACGACTTAGAGATGGGCAAAAAAGGGGTTACAAAAGGAAAAAACTTCTAAAAAATTGTTAGAAATTCACAAAAAAAGGGTCACAAAAGAAAAAAAAGCATTACAAAGGGTTGGAATTTGACAAAAACGGCTTAGAAAAGGAAAGAATGGCTTTAAAAGGGATAGAAATTGAGAAAAATGGGTTAGAAAAGAAAAAAAACTGCTTAAAAAAGATAGAAATTGAGAAAATGGGTGAGAAAAGTTAAATAAAGCAAGCATTCAAACGACTTAGAAATGGGGTAAAATGGGTTGGAAAAGGGAAAAAACTCCTAAAAAATAGTTAGAAAAGGACAAAAATGGGTTAGAAAAGGAAAACAATGTCTTCCAAAGGCCTGGAATTTGACAAAAAAGGGTTAGAAAAGGGGAAAATGGCTTAAAATGGGTTAGAAATTCACAAAAATGGGTTAGAAATGGCCAAAAATGACTGAAAACAGGAAAAAATGGGGCAAAACCCAGTAAGAAAAAGAGAAAAATGGCTTAGAACCTTTTGAAACTTGCCAAAGATACGATAGAAATGGCCAAAAATGGCTAAAAATGGCTTTCAATATGTTTCAAATGGGATTGAAAAGGCAAAAATTGCTTAGAAATAGCCAAACACGGATTAAAAGCATTGAGAAATGGACAAAAATGGTTCAGAAAAGGAAATCAAAAAAGGCTTCAAACGACTTAGAGATGGGCAAAAAGGGGTTACAAAAGGAAAAAACTTCTAAAAAATTGTTAGAAATTCACAAAAAAAGGGTCACAAAAGAAAAAAAAGCCTTACAAAGGGTTGGAATTTGACAAAAACGGCTTAGAAAAGGAAAGAATGGCTTTAAAAGGGATAGAAATTGAGAAAAATGGGTTAGAAAAGAAAAAAAACTGCTTAAAAAAGATAGAAATTGAGAAAATGGGTGAGAAAAGTTAAATAAAGCAAGCATTCAAACGACTTAGAAATGGGGTAAAATGGGTTGGAAAAGGGAAAAAAACACCTAAAAAATAGTTAGAAAAGGACAAAAATGGGTTCGAAAAGGAAAAAAATGTCTTCCAAAGGCCTGGAATTTGACAAAAAAGGGTTACAAAGGGGAAAATGGCTTAAAATGGGTTAGAAATTCACAAAAATGGGTTAGAAATGGCCAAAAATGACTGAAAACAGGAAAAAATGGGGCAAAACCCTGTAAGAAAAAGAGAAAAATGGCTTAGAACCTTTTGAAACTTGCCATAGATACGATAGAAATGGCCAAAAATGGCTAAAAATGGCTTTCAATGAGTTTCAAATGGGATTGAAAAGGCAAAAATTGCTTAGAAATAGCCAAACACGGCTTGAAAGCATTGAGAAATGGACAAAAATGGTTCAGAAAAGGAAATGAAAAAAAGGCTTCAAACGACTTAGAGATGGGCAAAAAGGGGTTACAAAAGGAAAAAACTTCTAAAAAATTGTTAGAAATTCACAAAAAAAGGGTCACAAAAGAAAAAAAAGCCTTACAAAGGGTTGGAATTTGACAAAAACGGCTTAGAAAAGGAAAGAATGGCTTTAAAAGGGATAGAAATTGAGAAAAATGGGTTAGAAAAGAAAAAAAACTGCTTAAAAAAGATAGAAATTGAGAAAATGGGTGAGAAAAGTTAAATAAAGCAAGCATTCAAACGACTTAGAAATGGGGTAAAATGGGTTGGAAAAGGGAAAAAAACACCTAAAAAATAGTTAGAAAAGGACAAAAATGGGTTCGAAAAGGAAAAAAATGTCTTCCAAAGGCCTGGAATTTGACAAAAAAGGGTTACAAAGGGGAAAATGGCTTAAAATGGGTTAGAAATTCACAAAAATGGGTTAGAAATGGCCAAAAATGACTGAAAACAGGAAAAAATGGGGCAAAACCCTGTAAGAAAAAGAGAAAAATGGCTTAGAACCTTTTGAAACTTGCCATAGATACGATAGAAATGGCCAAAAATGGCTAAAAATGGCTTTCAATGAGTTTCAAATGGGATTGAAAAGGCAAAAATTGCTTAGAAATAGCCAAACACGGCTTGAAAGCATTGAGAAATGGACAAAAATGGTTCAGAAAAGGAAATGAAAAAAAGGCTTCAAACGACTTAGAGACGGGCAAAAAAGGGTTAGAAAAGGAAAAAACTTCTAAAAAATGGTTAGAAATTGACAAAAAAGGGTCACAAAAGAAAAAAAAAGCCTTACAAAGGGTTGGAATTTGACAAAAACGGCTTAGAAAAGGAATGAATGGCTTTAAAAGGGTTAGAAATTGAGAAAAATTAGTTAGAAAAGGAAAAAAAACGTCTTCCAAAGGGCTGGAATTTGACAAAAAAGGGTTAGAAAAGGGGAAAATGGCTTAAAATGGCTTAGAAATTCAGGAAAATGGTTAGAAATGGCCAAAAATGACTGAAAACAGGAAAAAAATGGGGCAAAAACTAGTAAAAAAATGAGAAAAATGGCTTAGAACCTTTTGAAACTTGCCAAAGATACGATAGAAATGGCCATAAACGGCTTTAAATGAGTTTCAAATGGGCGCAAAGGGGATTGAAAAGGCAAAAATTGCTTAGAAATAGCCAAACACGGCTTAAAAGCATTGAGAAATGGACAAAAATGGTTCAGAAAAGGAAATGAAAAAAAGGCTTCAAACGACTTAGAGATGGGCAAAAAAGGGTTAGAAAAGGAAAAAAACTTCTAAAAAATGGTTAGAAATTGACAAAAAAGGGTCACAAAAGAAAAAAAAAGCCTTACAAAGGGTTGGAATTTCACAAAAACGGCTTAGAAAAGGAATGAATGGCTTTAAAAGGGTTAGAAATTGAGAAAAATGGGTTAGAAAAGGAAAAAAAACTGCTTAAAAAGGATAGAAATTGTGAAAATGGGTTAGAAAAGTTAAATAAAGCAAGCATTCAAACAACTTAGAAATGGGCAAAAATGGGTTGGAAAAGGGAAAATAACTGCTAAAAAACAGTTAGAAAAGGACAGAAATGGGTTAGAAAAGGACTAAAACGTCTCCAAAGGGCTGGAATTTGACAAAAATGAGTTAGAAAGAAGAAAATGGCTTAAAACGGGTTAGAAATTCACAAAAATGGGTTAGAAATGGCCAAAAATGACTGAAAACTGGAAAAAAATGGGGCAAAAACTAATAAGAAAAGGAAAAAACTGGCTTAAAACCCTTCGAAATTTGCCAAAGATACGCTAGAAATGTCAAAAAATGGCTTTCAATGAGTTTCAAATGGGAATGAAAAGGCAAAAATTGCTTAGAAATAGCCAAACACTGCTTAAAAGCGTTGAGAAATGGACAAAAATGGTTCAGAAAAGGAAATCAAAAAAGGCTTCAAACGACTTAGAGATGGGCAAAAAGGGGTTAAAAAAGGAAAAAACTTCTAAAAAATTGTTAGAAATTCACAAAAAAGGGGTCACAAAAGAAAAAAAAGCATTACAAAGGGTTGGAATTTGACAAAAACGGCTTAGAAAAGGAAAGAATGGCTTTAAAAGGGATAGAAATTGAGAAAAATGGGTTAGAAAAGGAAAAAAACTGCTTAAAAAAGATAGAAATTGAGAAAATGGGTGAGAAAAGTTAAATAAAGCAAGCATTCAAACGACTTAGAAATGGGGTAAAATGGGTTGGAAAAGGGAAAAAACTCCTAAAAAATAGTTAGAAAAGGACAAAAATGGGTTAGAAAAGGAAAACAATGTCTTCCAAAGGCCTGGAATTTGACAAAAAAGGGTTAGAAAAGGGGAAAATGGCTTAAAATGGGTTAGAAATTCACAAAAATGGGTTAGAAATGGCCAAAAATGACTGAAAACAGGAAAAAATGGGGCAAAACCCAGTAAGAAAAAGAGAAAAATGGCTTAGAACCTTTTGAAACTTGCCAAAGATACGATAGAAATGGCCAAAAATGGCTAAAAATGGCTTTCAATATGTTTCAAATGGGATTGAAAAGGCAAAAATTGCTTAGAAATAGCCAAACACGGATTAAAAGCATTGAGAAATGGACAAAAATGGTTCAGAAAAGGAAATCAAAAAAGGCTTCAAACGACTTAGAGATGGGCAAAAAGGGGTTACAAAAGGAAAAAACTTCTAAAAAATTGTTAGAAATTCACAAAAAAAGGGTCACAAAAGAAAAAAAAGCCTTACAAAGGGTTGGAATTTGACAAAAACGGCTTAGAAAAGGAAAGAATGGCTTTAAAAGGGATAGAAATTGAGAAAAATGGGTTAGAAAAGAAAAAAAACTGCTTAAAAAAGATAGAAATTGAGAAAATGGGTGAGAAAAGTTAAATAAAGCAAGCATTCAAACGACTTAGAAATGGGGTAAAATGGGTTGGAAAAGGGAAAAAAACACCTAAAAAATAGTTAGAAAAGGACAAAAATGGGTTCGAAAAGGAAAAAAATGTCTTCCAAAGGCCTGGAATTTGACAAAAAAGGGTTACAAAGGGGAAAATGGCTTAAAATGGGTTAGAAATTCACAAAAATGGGTTAGAAATGGCCAAAAATGACTGAAAACAGGAAAAAATGGGGCAAAACCCTGTAAGAAAAAGAGAAAAATGGCTTAGAACCTTTTGAAACTTGCCAAAGATACGATAGAAATGGCCAAAAATGGCTAAAAATGGCTTTCAATGAGTTTCAAATGGGATTGAAAAGGCAAAAATTGCTTAGAAATAGCCAAACACGGATTAAAAGCATTGAGAAATGGACAAAAATGGTTCAGAAAAGGAAATGAAAAAAAGGCTTCAAACGACTTAGAGAAGGGCAAAAAAGTGTTAGAAAAGGAAAAAACTTCTAAAAAATGGTTAGAAATTGACAAAAAAGGGTCACAAAAGAAAAAAAAAGCCTTACAAAGGGTTGGAATTTGACAAAAACGGCTTAGAAAAGGAATGAATGGCTTTAAAAGGGTTAGAAATTGAGAAAAATTAGTTAGAAAAGGACTAAAACGTCTTCCAAAGGGCTGGAATTTGACAAAAAAGGGTTAGAAAAGGGGAAAATGGCTTAAAATGGCTTAGAAATTCAGGAAAATGGTTAGAAATGGCCAAAAATGAGTGAAAACAGGAAAAAAATGGGGCAAAAACTAGTAAAAAAATGAGAAAAATGGCTTAGAACCTTTTGAAACTTGCCAAAGATACGATAGAAATGGCCATAAACGGCTTTAAATGAGTTTCAAATGGGCGCAAAGGGGATTGAAAAGGCAAAAATTGCTTAGAAATAGCCAAACACGGCTTAAAAGCCTTGAGAAATGGACAAAAATGGTTCAGAAAAGGAAATGAAAAAAAGGCTTCAAACGACTTAGAGACGGGCAAAAAAGGGTTAGAAAAGGAAAAAATCTTCTAAAAAATGGTTAGAAATTGACAAAAAAGGGTCACAAAAGAAAAAAAAAAGCCTTACAAAGGGTTGGAATTTGACAAAAACGGCTTAGAAAAGGATTGAATGGCTTTAAAAGGGTTAGAAATTGAGAAAAATGGGTTAGAAAAGGAAAAAAACTGCTTAAAAAGGATAGAAATTGAGAAAATGGGTTAGAAAAGTAAAATAAAGCAAGCATTCAAACGACTTAGAAATGGGGTAAAATGGGTTGGAAAAGGGAAAATAACTGCTAAAAAACAGTTAGAAAAGGACAAAAATGGGTTAGAAAAGGACAAAAACGGCTTCCAAAGGGCTGGAATTTGACAAAAATGAGTTAGAAAGAAGAAAATGGCTTAAAACGGGTTAGAAATTCACAGAAATGGGTTAGAAATGGCCAAAAATGACTGAAAACAGGAAAAATTTAGGCAAAACCCAGTAAGAAAAAGAGAAAAATGGCTTAGAAACTTTTGAAACTTGCCAAAGATACGATAGAAATGGCCAAAAATGGCTAAAAATGGCTTTCAATGAGTTTCAAATGGGATTGAAAAGGCAAAAATTGCTTAGAAATAGCCAAACACTGCTTAAAAGCATTGAGAAATGGACAAAAATGGTTCAGAAAAGGAAATGAAAAAAAGGCTTCAAACGACTTAGAGACGGGCAAAAAAGGGTTAGAAAAGGAAAAAACTTCTAAAAAATGGTTAGAAATTGACAAAAAAGGGTCACAAAAGAAAAAAAAAGCCTTACAAAGGGTTGGAATTTGACAAAAACGGCTTAGAAAAGGAATGAATGGCTTTAAAAGGGTTAGAAATTGAGAAAATGGGTTAGAAAAGTTAAATAAAGCAAGCATTCAAATGACTTAGAAATGGGCAAAAATGGGTTGGAAAAGGGAAAATAACTGCTAAAAAACAGTTAGAAAAGGACAGAAATGGGTTAGAAAAGGACAAAAACGTCTTCCAAAGGGCTGGAATTTGACAAAAATGAGTTAGAAAGAAGAAAATGGCTTAAAACGGGTTAGAAATTCACAAAAATGGGTTAGAAATGGCCAAAAATGACTGAAAACTGGAAAAAAATGGGGCAAAAACTAATAAGAAAAGGAAAAAACTGGCTTAAAACCCTTCGAAATTTGCCAAAGATACGATAGAAATGTCCAAAAATGGCTTTCAATGAGTTGCAAATGGGATTGAAAAGGCAAAAATTGCTTAGAAATAGCCAAACACTGCTTAAAAGCGTTGAGAAATGGACAAAAATGGTTCAGAAAAGGAAATCAAAAACGGCTTCAAACGACTTAGAGATGGGCAAAAAGGGGTTACAAAAGGAAAAAACTTCTAAAAAATTGTAAGAAATTCACAAAAAAAGGGTCAAAAAGGAAAAAAAGCATTACAAAGGGTTGGAATTTGACAAAAACAACTTAGAAAAGGAAAGAATGGCTTTAAAAGGGATAGAAATTGAGAAAAATGGGTTAGAAAAAAAAAAAACTGCTTAAAAAAGATAGAAATTGAGAAAATGGGTGAGAAAAGTTAAATAAAGCAAGCATTCAAACGACTTAGAAATGGGTTGGAAAAGGGAGAAAAACTCCTAAAAAATAGTTAGAAAAGGACAAAAATGGGTAGGAAAAGGAAAAAAATGTCTTCCAAAGGGCTGGAATTTGACAAAAAAGGGTTAGAAAAGGGGAAAATGGCTTAAAATGCGTTAGAAATTCACAGAAATGGTTAAAATGGCCAAAAATGACTGAAAACAGGAAAAAAAATGGGGTAAAAACTAAAAAGAAAAGGAAAAAACTGGCTTAAAACCCTACGAAATTTGCCAAAGATACGATAGAAATGTCAAAAAATGGCGTTAAATTAGTTTCAAATGGGATTGAAAAGGCAAAAATTGCTTAGAAATAGCCAAACACGGCTTAAAAGCATTGAGAAATGGACAAAAATGGTTCAGAAAAGGAAATCAAAAAAGGCTTCAAATGACTTAGAGATGGGCAAAAAAGGGGTTACAAAAGGAAAAAACTTCTAAAAAATTGTAAGAAATTCACAAAAAAAAGGGTCACAAAAGAAAAAAAAGCCTTACAAAGCGTTGGAATTTGACAAAAACGGCTTAGAAAAGGAAAGAATGGCTTTAAAAGGGTTAGAAATTGAGAAAAATGGGTTAGAAAAGGAAAAAAAACTGCTTAAAAAGGATAGAAATTGAGAAAATGGGTTAGAAAAGTTAAATAAAGCAAGCATTCAAACGACTTAGAAATTGAGAAAAATGGTTTGGAAAAGGGAAAATAACTGCTAAAAAACAGTTAGAAAAGGACAGAAATGGGTTAGAAAAGGACAAAAACGGCTTCCAAAGGGCTGGAATTTGACAAAAATGAGTTAGAAAGAAGAAAATGGCTTAAAACGGGTTAGAAATTCACAAAAATGGGTTAGAAATGGCCAAAAATGACTGAAAACTGGAAAAAAATGGGGCAAAAACTAATATGAAAAGGAAAAAACTGGCTTAAAACCCTTCGAAACTTGCAAAAGATACGATAGAAATGTCAAAAAATGGCTTTCAAAGAGTTTCAAATGGTATTGAAATGGCAAAAATTGCTTAGAAATAGCCAAACACTGCTTAAAAGCGTTGAGAAATGGACAAAAATGGTTCAGAAAAGGAAATCAAAAACGGCTTCAAACGAGTTAGAGATGGGCAAAAAGGGGTTACAAAAGGAAAAAACCTCTAAAAAATTGTTAGAAATTCACAAAAAAGGGTCACAAAAGAAAAAAAAGCATTAAAAAGGGTTGGAATTTGACAAAAACGGCTTAGAAAAGGAAAGAATGGCTTTAAAAGGGATAGAAATTGAGAAAAATGGGTTAGAAAAGGAATAAAACTGCTTAAAAAAGATAGAAATTGAGGAAATGGGTTAGAAAAGTTAAATAAAGCAAGCATTGAAACGACTTAGAAATGGGTAAAATGGGTTGGAAAAGGGAAAAAAACTCCTAAAAAATAGTTAGAAAAGGACAAAAATGGGTTAGAAAAGGAAAAAAATGTCTTCCAAAGCCCTGGAATTTGACAAAAAAGGGTTAGAAAAGGGGAAAATGGCATAAAATGGGTTAGAAATTCTCAAAAATGGGTTAGGAATGGCCAAAAATTACTGAAAACAGGAAAAAATGGGGCAAAACCCAGTAAGAAAAAGAGAAAAAAGGATTAGAACCTTTTGAAACTTGCCAAAGATATGATAGAAATGGCCAAAAATGGCTTTCAATGAATTTCAAATGGGATTGAAAAGGCAAAAATTGCTTAGAAATAGCCAAACACTGCTTAAAAGCGTTGAGAAATGGACAAAAATGGTTCAGAAAAGGTAATGAAAAAAAGGCTTCAATCGATTTAGAGATGGGCAAATAGGGGTTAGGAAAGGAAAAAAACTCTAAAAAATTGTTAGAAATTGACAAAAAAGGGACACAAAAGAAAAAAAGCATTACAAAGGGTTGGAATTTGACAAAAACAACATAGAAAAGGAAAGAATGGCTTTAAAAGGGTTAGAAATTGAGAAAAATGGGTTAGAAAAGGAAAAAAACTGCTTAAAAAAGATAGAAATTGAGAAAATGGGTTAGAAAAGTTAAATAAAGCATGAATTCAAACGACTTAGAAATGTGCAAAAATGGGTTAGAAAAGGGAAAAAACTGCTAAAAATAGTTAGAAAAGGACAAAAAAGGGTTAGAAAAGGGGAAAATGGCTTAAAATGGGTCAGAAATTCACAAAAATGGGTTAAAAATGGCCAAAAATGACTGAAAACAGGAAAAAATGGGGCAAAAGCCAGTAAGAAAAAGAGAAAAATGGCTTAGAACCTTTTGAAACTTGCCAAAGATACGATAGAAATGGCCAAAAATGGCTAAAAATGGCTTTCAATGAGTTTCAAATGGGATTGAAAAGGCAAAAATTGCTTAGAAATAGCCAAACACGGATTAAAAGCATTGAGAAATGGACAAAAATGGTTCAGAAAAGGAAATGAAAAAAAGGCTTCAAACGACTTAGAGAAGGGCAAAAAAGTGTTAGAAAAGGAAAAAACTTCTAAAAAATGGTTAGAAATTGACAAAAAAGGGTCACAAAAGAAAAAAAAAGCCTTACAAAGGGTTGGAATTTGACAAAAACGGCTTAGAAAAGGAATGAATGGCTTTAAAAGGGTTAGAAATTGAGAAAAATGGGTTAGAAAAGGAAAAAAACTGCTTAAAAAAGATAGAAATTGAGAAAAATCGGTGAGAAAGGTTAAATAAATCAAGCATTCAAACGACTTAGAAATGGGCAAAAATTTGTTGGAAAAGGGAAAAAACAGCTAAAAATTAGTTAGAAATTGACAAAAAAGGGTTAGAAAACGAAAATAAAAAAAAAAACCTAAGACAACTTAGAAATGGGCAAAAATGGTTTAGAAGTGGACAAAAATGCCTTAAAAAATTGGAATTTGAAAAAAATGGCTTAGAAAAAAAGAAAATATCTCTGAAAAGGCTAGAAATTGAAAAAATGAGTCAGAAAAAGAAAAAAAAATGGCTTCAAGAGGATTAGAAATTAAAAAAAAATTGTTAGAAAAGGAAGAAATGGCTTAAAAAGGTTTGGAATTTGAGAAAAATGGGTTAGAAATAGGAAAAATGGCTTAAAAAAAAAAAGACCTAAAACAACATGGAAATGGGCAAAAATGGTTTAAAAATGGACAAAAATGCCTTAAAGAGGTTGGAATTTGAAAAAAAATGGCTTAGAAAAAGAGAAAATATCTTTAAAAGGGCTAGAAATTGACAAAAATGGGTTAGAAAAGGTAATCAAAAAAGGATTCAAAATACTTAGAAAAGGTCAAAATGGGATAGAAATGGGCTACTTGGTTGAAAAAGGGCAAAAGAAGGCTTGAAATGGGTTAGAAATCAGCAAATATGGTCTAGAAAAGGAAAATAAGAACGACTTAACAGGAGATCGAAATGGGAAAAAAACCACTTAAAACGACTGAGAAAAGGGCAAAAATGGGATAGAAAACGAAAAAACAGCTGCTAAAATTGCCAGAAATTGAAAAAATGTGTTAGAAAAGGAAAAAATTATCTTAAAAAGTTGGAATTTGACAAAAATGGGTTACAAAAGGGGAAAATATCTTTAAAAGGGCTCGAAATAGACACAAATGGGTTAGAAAAAGAAATCAAAAAAGGATCCAAAATGCTTAGAAAAGGGCAAAAATGGGATAGAAATGGGCTACATGATTGAAAAAGTGCAAAAGGTGGCTTGAAGTGATTTAGAATGCAGCAAATATGGTTCAGAAAAGGCAAAAAAGAAGGACTTAACAGGAGTTCGAAACGGCAAAAAAAAACCACTTAAAACGACTTAGAAAAGTGCAAAAATGGGGTAGAAAAGGGAAAAATGGCTTTAAAAGGGTTAGAAATTGAAAAAATGGGTCAGAAAAAGAAAAAAAATGGCTTCAAAAGGATTAGAAATTGAAAAAAAATTGTTAGAAAAGGAAGAAATGGCTTAAAAAGGTTTGGAATTTGAGAAAAATGGGTTAGAAATAGGAAAAATGGCTTAAAAGGTTTAGAAATTGACAAAAAAGTGTTAGAAAACGGCTACTTGGTTGAAAAAGGGCAAAAGAAGGCTTGAAATGGGTTAGAAATCAGCAGGACTTAACAGGAGTTAGAAAAAACAACAGCTAAAACGACTTAGAAAAGGGCAAAAATGGGGAAGAAAAAAAAACACCTGCTAAAAATTGCTAGAAATTGAAAAAATGGGTTAGAAATGGAAGAAATGGCTTAAAAGCATTGGAAACTGGAAAAAAATGGGTTAGAAAAGGAAGAAAAAGCTTCAAAAGGGTTAGAGGTTGGGAAAAATGGGTTAGAAAAAGAAAAAATGGATTCAAAAGGGTTAGAGATTGAGAAAAATGGGTTAGGAAAGAAAAAATGGCTTTAAAAGTGTTGGAATTTGAGAAACATGGGTTAGAAAAGGAAAAAAATGGCTTAAAAAGGGTTGGAATTTGACCAAAATGGGTGAGAAAAGGAAATCAAAAAGGGATTCCAAATACTTAAAAAAGGGCAAAAAATGGGATAGAAATGGGTTCTTGGTTGAAAAAGGGCAAAAGAAGGCTTGAAATGGGTTACAAATCAGCAAATATGGTTTAGAAAAGGCAAAAAAAGAACGACTTAACAGGAGTTCGAAATGGGAAATTGAAAGAAAAGGATTAGTAAAGGAAAAAAGTGGGTTAAAAAGTGTTGGAAACTGGAAAAAAAATGGGTTAGAAAAAGAAAAAAAGGCTTCAAAAGGGTTAGAAATTGAAAAAAAGGGCTAGAAAAGGAAATTAAAAAAACCCTGAAACAAAATAAAAATAAGCAAAAATGGGTTAGAAAAGGAAAAAAAAAGGCTTAAAAAGGGTTGGAATTTGACAAAAATGGGTTAGAAAAGGAAACCAAAAAAGGGATTCAAAAATACTTAGAAAAGGGCAAAAATGGGATAGAAATGGGCTACTTGGTTGAAAAAGAACAAAAGAAGACTTGAAATGGGTTAGAAATCAGCAAATACGGTTCAGAAAAGGCCGAAGGACTTAACAGGAGTTAGAAAAAAAACCACTTAAAACGACTTAGAAAAGGGAAAAAATGGGGGAGAAAAAAAAAAAAAAACACCTGCTACAAATTGCTAGAAATTGAAAAAAATGGGTTAGAAAAGGAAAATATGGCTTAAAAGGCTTGGAAACTGGAAAAAAATGGGTTAGAAAAGGAAAAAAAGGCTTCAAAAGGGTTAGGGATAGAGAAAAATGGGATAGAAAAGGAAAAAAAGGCTCCAAAAGGGTTAGAGTTTGAGAAAAATGGGTTAGAAAAGGAAATAAAAAAAAAACTGAAACAACATAGAAATAAGCAAAAATGGGTTAGAAACGGAAAAAAAAAGGCTTAAAAAGGGTTGGAATTTGACAAAAATGGCTTAGAAAAGGTAATCAAAAAAGGATTCCAAAAACTTAAAAAAGGGCAAAAATGGGATAGAAATGGGTTCTTGGTTGAAAAAGGGCAAAGGAAGGCTTGAAATGGGTTAGAAATCAGCAAACATGGTTTAGAAAAGGCAAAAAAGAACGACTTAACAGGAGTTCGAAATGGGAAAAAAACACTTAAAACGAGTGAGAGAAAAGCAAAAATGGGGTAGGAAAAAAAAAAACACCTGCTAAAAATTGCTAGAAATTGAAATAAAAAGGATTAGAAAAGGAAAAAAATGGCTTAAAAAGGGTTGGAAACTGGAAAAAAATGGGTTAGAAAAGGAAAAAAGGCTTGAAAAGGGTTAGGGATAGAGAAAAATGGGTTAGAAAAGGGAAAAATGGCTTCAAAAGGGTTAGAGATTGAGGAAAATGGGTTAGAAAAAGAAAAAAAATAGCTTCAAAAGGGTTAGAGATTGAGAAAAATGGGTTAGGAAAGGAAAAGAAAAAAAGCACTGAAACAACTTAGAAATGGTCAGAATTGGGTTAGAGAAGGAAAAAAATGACTTAAAAAGGTTGGAATTTGACAAAAATGGGTCAGAAAAGGGGAAAATATCTTTAAAAGGGTAGAAATTGACAAAAATGGCTAAGAAAAGGAAACCAAAAAAGGGATTCAAAAATATTTGGAAAAGGGCAAAAATGGGATAGAAATGGGCTACTTGGTTGAAAAAAGGCAAAAGAAGGCTTGAAATGTGTTTGAAATCAGCAAATTTGTTTTAGAAAAGGCAAAAAAGATCGAATTAACAGGAGTTTGAAATGGGAAAAAAAAGGCAAAAATGGGGTAGAAAACGAAAAAACACCTGCTAAAAATTGCTAGAAATTGAAAAAATGGGTTAGAAAAAGAAAAAATTGCTTCAAAAGCGTCAGGGATTGAGAAAAATGGGTTAGAAAAGGAAATCAAAAAAAGCCCTGAAACAACATTGAAATAAGCAAAAATGGGTTAGAAAAGGAAAAAAAAAAGGCTTAAAAAGGGTTGGAATTTGACAAAAATGGCTTAGAAAAGGTAATCAAAAAAGGATTCCAAATACTTAAAAAAAGGGCAAAAATGGGAGAGAAATGGGTTCTTGGTTGAGAAAGGGCAAAGGAAGGCTTGAAATGGGTTAGAAATCAGCAAATATGGTTTAGAAAAGGCAAAAAAGAACGACTTAACAGGAGTTCGAAATGGGAAAAGAAGCACTTAAAACGACTTAGAAAAAGGCAAAAATGGGGTAGGAAAAAGAAAAAAAACACCTGCTAAAAAATTGCTAGAAATTAAAAAAAAAATTTAGAAAAGGAAAAAAAATGGCTTAAAAAGTGTTGGAAACTGGAAAAAAATGGGTTAGAAAAGGAAAAAAATGGCTTAAAAAGTGTTGGAAACTGGACAAAAAAATGTGTTAGAAAAGGAAAAATAGGCTTCAAAAGGGTTAGAGGTTGGGTAAAATGGGTTAGAAAAAGGAAAAATTGATTCAAAAGGGATAGAGAATGAGAAAAATGGGTTAGAAAAGGAAATAAAAAAAAACCTGAAACAACATAGAAATAAGCAAAAATGGGTTAGGAAAGGAAAAAAAAAGGCTTAAAAAGGGTTGGAATTTGACAAAAATGGCTTAGAAAAGGTAATCAAAAAGTATTCCAAATACTTAAAAAAAGGGCAAAAATGGGATAGAAATGGGTTCTTGGTTGAGAAATGGCAAAGGAAGGCTTGAAATGTGTTAGAAATCAGCAAATTTGTTTTAGAAAAGGCAAAAAAGAACGACTTAACAGGAGTTCGAAATGGGAAAAAAAGCACTTAAAACGACTTAGAAAAGGGCAAAAATGGGTTAGGAAAAAAAAAAAACCACCTGCTTAAAATTCCTTGAAATTGAAAAAAAGGATTAGAAAAGGAAAAAAATGGCTTAAAAAGTGTTGGAAACTGGAAAAAAATGGGTTAGAAAAGGAGAAAAAAGGCTTGAAAAGGGTATGGGATAGAGAAAAATGGGTTAGGAAAGAAAAAAAATGGCTTCAAAAGGGTTGGAATTTGATCAAAAGGGCAAAAATGGGATAGAAATTGGCTACTTGGTTGAAAAAAGGCAAAAGAAGGCTTGAAATGTGTTAGAAATCAGCAAATTTGTTTTAGAAAAGGCAAAAAAGATCGACTTAACAGGAGTTTGAAATGGGAAAAAAAAAGGCAAAAATGGGGGAGAAAAGGAAAAAACACCAGCTAAAAATTGCTAGAAATTGAAAAAAATGTGTTAGAAAAGGAAAAAATGGCTTTAAAAGGGTAGGAAATTGAAAAAAAATGTGAAAAAAAGGAAAAAAATGGCTTGAAAAGGGTTGGAATTTGACAAAAATGGGTTAGAAAAGGAAACCAAAAAAGGGATTCAACAATACTTAGAAAAGGGCAAAAATGGGATAGAAATGGGCTACTTGGTTGAAAAAGAACAAAAGAAGACTTGAAATGGGTTAGAAATCCGCAAATACGGTTCAGAAAAGGCAGAAAAGAAGGACTTAACAGGAGTTAGAAAAAAAACCACTTAAAACGACTTAGAAAAGGGCAAAATGGGGGAGAAAAAAAAAAACACCTGCCAAAAATTGCTAGAAATTGAAAAAATGGGTTAGAAAAGAAAAAAATGGCTTTAAAGGCTTGGAAACTGGAAAAAATGGGTTAGAAAAGGAAAAAAAGGCTTCAAAAGGGTTAGGGATAGAGAAAAATGGGTTAGAAAAGGAAAGAAAGGCTTCAAAAGGCTTAGAGATTGAGAAAAATGGGTTAGAAAAAGAAATAATGGCTTCAAAAGGGTTAGTGATTGAGAAAAATGGGTTAGAAAAGGAAATAAAAAAAAACAGAAACAACATAGAAATAAGCAAAAATGGGTTAGAAACGGGAAAAAAAAGGCTTAAAAAGGGTTGGAATTTGACAAAAATGGCTTAGAAAAGGTAATCAAAAAAGGATTCCAAAAACTTAAAAAAGGGCAAAAATGGGATAGAAATGGGTTCTTGGTCGAAAAAGGGCAAAGGAAGGCTTGAAATGGGTTAGAAATCAGCAAACATGGTTTAGAAAAGGCAAAAAAGAACGACTTAACAGGAGTTCGAAATGGGAAAAAAGCACTTAAAACGACTTAGAAAAGGGCCAAAATGGGGTAGGAAAAAAAAAAACACCTGCTAAAAATTGCTAGAAATTGAAAAAAAAAGGATTAGAAAAGGAAAAAAATGGCTTAAAAAGTGTTGGAAACTGGAAAAAAATGGGTTAGAAAAGGAAAAAAAGGCTTCAAAAGGGTTAGAGGTTGGGAAAAATGGCTTAGAAAAAGAAAAAATAGCTTCAAAAGGGTTAGAGATTGAGAAAAATGGGTTTGAAAAAGAAAAATGTCTTCAAAAGGGTTAGAGATTGAGAAAAATGGGTTAGAAAAGGAAATTAAAAAAAACCTGAAACAACATAGAAATAAGCAAAAATGGGATAGAAAAGGAAAAAAAAAGGCTTAAAAAGGGTTGGAATTTGACAAAAATGGCTTAGAAAAGGTAATCAAAAAAGTATTCCAAATACTTTAAAAAAGGGCAAAAATGGGATAGAAATGGGTTCTTGGTTGAGAAAGGGCAAAGGAAGGCTTGAAATGGGTTAGAAATCAGCAAATATGGTTTAGAAAAGGCAAAAAAGTACGACTTAACAGGTGTTCGAAATGGGAAAAAAGCACTTAAAACGACTTAGAAAAGGGCAAAAATGGGTTAGGAAAAAAAAAACACCTGCTAAAAATTGCTAGAAATAAAAAAAAAAAGGATTAGAAAAGGAAAAAAATGGCTTAAAAAAGTGTTGGAAACTGGAAAAAAAAATGGGTTAGAAAAGGAAAAAATTGCTTAAAAAGGGTTTGGATTTGAGAAAAAAGGCTTAGGAAAGGGAAAAAATGGCTTTAAAAGGGTTGGAATTTGAGAAAAATGGGTTAGAAAAGGAAAAGAAAAGAAGCCCTGAAACAACTTAGAAATGAAGAGATTTGGGTTAGAGAAGGAAAAAAATGACTTTAAATGGTTGGAATTTGACAAAAATGGGTCAGAAAAGGGGAAAATATCTTTAAAAGGGAAGAAATTGACATAAATGGGTAAGAAAAGGAAACCAAAAAGGGATTCAAATATACTTAGAAAAGGGAAAATGGGATAGAAATGGGCTACTTGGTTGAAAAAAGGCAAAAGAAGGCTCGAAATGTGTTTGAAATCAGCAAATTTGTTTTAGAAAAGGCAAAAAAGATCGACTTAACAGGAGTTTGAAATGGGAAAAAAAAGGCAAAAATGGGGGAGAAAAGGAAAAAACACCAGCGAAAAATTGCTAGAAATTGAAAAATGGGTTAGAAAAGGAAAAAATTGCTTCAAAAGCGTTAGGGATTGAGAAAATTGGGTTAGAAAAGAAAAAATGGCTTCAAAAGGGTTAGAGATTGAGAAAAATGGGTTAGAAAAGGAAATAAAAAAGAACCTGAAACAGCATAGAACTAAGCAAAAATGGGTTAGGAAAGGAAAAAAAAAAGGCTTAAGAAGGGTTGGAATTTGACAAAAATGGCTTAGAAAAGGAAATCAAAAAAGGATTCCAAATACTTAAAAAAAGGGCAAAAATGGGATAGAAATGGGTTCTTGGTTGAGAAAGGGCAAAGGAAGGCTTGAAATGGGTTAGAAATCAGCAAACATGGTTTAGAAAAGGCAAAAAAGAACGACTTAACAGGAGTTCGAAATGGGAAAAAAGCACTTAAAACGACTTAGAAAAGGGCCAAAATGGGGTAGGAAAAAAAAAAACACCTGCTAAAAATTGCTAGAAATTGAAAAAAAAAGGATTAGAAAAGGAAAAAAATGGCTTAAAAAGTGTTGGAAACTGGAAAAAAATGGGTTAGAAAAGGAAAAAAAGGCTTCAAAAGGGTTAGAGGTTGGGAAAAATGGCTTAGAAAAAGAAAAAATAGCTTCAAAAGGGTTAGAGATTGAGAAAAATGGGTTTGAAAAAGAAAAATGTCTTCAAAAGGGTTAGAGATTGAGAAAAATGGGTTAGAAAAGGAAATTAAAAAAAACCTGAAACAACATAGAAATAAGCAAAAATGGGATAGAAAAGGAAAAAAAAAGGCTTAAAAAGGGTTGGAATTTGACAAAAATGGCTTAGAAAAGGTAATCAAAAAAGTATTCCAAATACTTTAAAAAAGGGCAAAAATGGGATAGAAATGGGTTCTTGGTTGAGAAAGGGCAAAGGAAGGCTTGAAATGGGTCAGAAATCAGCAAATATGGTTTAGAAAAGGCAAAAAAGAACGACTTAACAGGAGTTCGAAATGGGAAAAAAACACTTAAAACGAGTGAGAAAAGGGCAAAAATGGGTTAGGGAAAAAAAAAAAACACCTGCTAAAAAATGCTATAAATTGAAAAAAAAAAAAGATTAGAAAGGGAAAAATGGCTTCAAAAAAAAATGGCTTCAAAAGGGTTTGAATTTGAGAAAAATGGGTTAGAAAAGGAAAAAAATGGCTTAAAAAGCGTAAGAATTAGATCAAAATGGGTGAGAAAAGGAAATCCAAAAGGGATTCCAAATACTTAAAAAAGGGCAAAAAATGGGATAGAAATGGGTTCTTGGTCGAAAAAGGGCAAAAGAAGGCTTGAAATGGGTTACAAATCAGCAAATATGGTTTACAAAAGGCAAAAAAAGAACGACTTAACAGGAGTTCGATAATGGGAAAAAAAAACACTTAAAACAACTTTGGAAAGGATAAAAACGGGGTAAGAAAAAAAAATATAAAAATTGCTAGAAATTGAAAGAAAAGGATTAGAAAAGGAAAAAAATGGCTCAAAAAGTGTTGAAAACTGGAAAAAAATGAGTTAGAAAAGGAAAAAAATGGCTGCAAAAGGGTTTGAATTTGAGAAAAATGGGTTAGAAAAGGAAAAAAATGGCTTCAAAAGGGTTGGAATTTGATCAAAATGGGTGAGAAAAGGAAATCAAAAAGGGATTCCAAATACTTAAAAAAGGGCAAAAAATGGGATAGAAATGGGTTCTTGGTCGAAAAAGGGCAAAAGAAGGCTTGAAATGGGTTAGAAATCAGCAAATATGGTTTACAAAAGGCAAAAAAAGAACGACTTAACAGGAGTTCGATAATGGGAAAAAAAAACACTTAAAACAACTTTGGAAAGGATAAAAACGGGGTAAGAAAAAAAACATATAAAAATTGCTAGAAATTGAAAGAAAAGGATTAGAAAAGGAAAAAAATGGCTTAAAAAGTGTTGGAAACTGGAAAAAAAATGGGTTAGAAAAGGAAAAAATTGCTTAAAAAGGGTTTGAATTTGAGAAAAATGGGTTAGGAAAGGGAAAAAATGAAACAACTTAGAAATGGTCAGAATTGGGTTAGAGAAGGAAAAAAATGACTTAAAAAGGTTGGAATTTGACAAAAATGGGTCAGAAAAGGGGAAAATATCTTTAAAAGGGTAGAAATTGACAAAAATGGCTAAGAAAAGGAAACCAAAAAAGGGATTAAAAAATATTTGGAAAAGGGCAAAAAATGGGACAGAAATGGGCTACTTGGTTGAAAAAAAGGCAAAAGAAGGCTTGAAATGTGTTTGAAATCAGCAAATTTGTTTTAGAAAAGGCAAAAAAAATCGACTTAACAGGAGTTTGAAATGGGAAAAAAAAGGCAAAAATGGGGTAGAAAAGGAAAAAACACCTGCTAAAAATTGCTAGAAATTGAAAAAATGGGTTAGAAAAGGAAAAAATTGCTTCAAAAGCGTTAGGGATTGAGAAAATTGGGTTAGAAAAGGAAAAAATGGCTTCAAAAGGGTTAGAGATTGAGAAAAATGGGTTAGAAAAGGAAATAAAAAAAAACCTGAAACAGCATAGAACTAAGCAAAAATGGGTTAGGAAAGAAAAAAAAAGGCTTAAAAAGGGTTGGAATTTGACAAAAATGGGTTAGAAAAAATAATCAAAAAAGGATTCCAAATACTTAAAAAGGGCAAAAATGGGATACAAATGGGTTCTTGGTTGAGAAAGGGCAAAGGAAGGCTTGAAATGGGTTAGAAATCAGCAAATACAGTTCAGAAAAGGCAGAAAAGAAGGACTTAACAGGAGTTAGAAAAAAAAACACTGAAAACGACTTAGAAAACGGCAAAAATGGGGGAGAAAAAAAAAACACCTGCTAAAAATTCCTAGAAATTGAAAAAATGGGTTAGAAAAGGAAAAAATGGCTTAAAAGGCTTGGAAACTGGAAAAAATGTGTTAGAAAAGGAAAAAAAGGCTTCAAAAGGGTTAGGGATTGAGAAAAATGGCTTAGAAAAGGTAATCAAAAAAGGATTCCGAATACTTAAAAAAAGGGCAAAAATGGGAGAGAAATGGGTTCTTGGTTGAGAAAGGGCAAAGGAAGGCTTGAAATGGGTCAGAAATCAGCAAATATGGTTTAGAAAAGGCAAAAAAGAACGACTTAACAGGAGTTCGAAATGGGAAAAAAACACTTAAAACGAGTGAGAAAAGGGCAAAAATGGGGTAGGGAAAAAAAAAAAACACCTGCTAAAAAATGCTATAAATTGAAAAAAAAAAAAGATTAGAAAAGGAAAAAAATGGCTCAAAAAGTGTTGGAAACTGGAAAAAAATGGGTTAGAAAAGGAGAGAAAAGGCTTGAAAAGGGTTAGGGATAGAGAAAAAATGGGTTAGGAAAGAAAAAATGGCTTTAAAAGGGTTGGAATTTGAGTAAAATGGGTTAGAAAAGGAAAAAAATAACTTCAAAAGGGTTTGAATTTGGGAAAAATGGGTTAGAAAAGGAAAAAAATGGCTTAAAAAGGGTTGGAATTTGATCAAAATGGGTGAGAAAAGGAAATCAAAAAGGGATTCCAAATACTTAAAAAAGGGCAAAAAATGGGATAGAAATGGGTTCTTGGTTGAAAAAGGGCAAAAGAAGGCTTGAAATGGGTTAGAAATCAGCAAATATGGTTTACAAAAGGCAAAAAAAGAACGACTTAACAGGAGTTCGAAATGGGAAAAAAAACACTTAAAACGACTTTGGAAAGGATAAAAACGGGGTAAGAAAAAAAACATATAAAAATTGGTAGAAATTGAATGAAAAGGATTAGTAAAGGAAAAAAATGGGTTAAAAAGTGTTGGAATCTAGAAAAAAAATGGGTTAGAAAAGGAAAAAGTTGCTTAAAAAGGGTTGGGATTCGAGAAAAATGGGTTAGGAAAGGGAAAAATGGCTTTAAATGTGTTGGAATTTGAGAAAAATGGGTTAGAAAAGGAAAAGAAAAAAAGCCCTGAAAAACTTAGAAATGGACAGAATTGGGTTAGGGAAGGAAAAAAATGACTTAAAAAGCTTGGTATTTCGCAAAAATGGGTGAGAAAAGGGGAAAATATCTTTAAAAGGGTAGAAATTGACAAAAATGGCTAAGAAAAGGAAACCAAAAAAGGGATTAAAAAATATTTGGAAAAGGGCAAAAATGGGATATAAAGGGGCTACTTGGTTGAAAAAAGGCAAAAGAAGGCTTGAAATGTATTAGAAATCAGCAAATTTTTTAGAAAAGGCAAAAAAGATCGACTTAACAGGAGTTTGAAATGGGAAAAAAAAAGGCAAAAACGGGGAGAAAAGGAAAAAACACCTGCTAGAAATTGCTAGAAATTGAAAAAATGGGTTAGTGTCCTGGGTTCAGCAGTAGCAGTCATGTTTTTTCCTTTGTGTTAACTGGTGCAGTGCTGTGTTTTGACTTCTAGTTTGAGAACAGCGTTGGTGAAGCCGATGTTGTCGGTTGTTGCTAAGTGATGTTTACCCTGACCAAGGACTCTGTGAGGCTCATGCTCTGCCAGGGAGGAGGGGAAGCTGTGAGGAAGCAGAGACGGGGCGCCTGACCCGGGCTAGCCGGGGAGGTATTCCATACCACAGCACGTCATGCCCGGGGTGGGGGGTAACTGGGAGTTACCCGGAAGGACAGGGGCTTCCGGGTGGAACTCGTTTTCTTGGCTGGTGGTATCGTATTCTCTTCCCTTGTTATTTTCCCTTATCATTGTTTTAGCTGATAGTAGCGGTGGTGATTTGTTGCTGGACTGTTCTTGTCTCAACCCGTAGGAGTTGCACTCTCTCGATCCTCCTCCCCGTTCCTCCGGGAGCGGGGAAGGGGAGAGCCCCGGTGCAGGGGGGGGGGGAGACGGACACGGACCTTGATTGTTGTCAGCTCGGCACCACTCACTGGGAGTGAGTGAACAAGTTACCTGACTGGGTTTAAACCACGACAGTTCTTTTTGGCGCCCAACGTGGGGCCCGAACCCACGACCCTGAGATTAAGAGTCTCATGCTCTACCGACTGAGCTAGCCGGGCGCTTGCCTTGGCGGGTTGGTGGCAGTGTGATATAGTCAATCTGCCAGGCCTCCCCATATTTATACTTCAACCATCGTCCTCCATACCAAAGAGGCTTTAACCGCTTGTTGGTTGTTCTGGTGTTCCTCAGTGGCCCGACTCTTGGGTACATGGGCATCTACATGACGTACCTTCACCACCAGGTTCTGCACCCAGGCAGCAATATCTTTCCACAGTGCAGCAGCCCAGATGGGTTTACCTCTGCGTTGCCAGTTGTTCTGCTTCCATTGCTTCAACTACCCCCACAGGGCATTTGCCACCATCCATGAGTCAGTATAGAGATAAAGTACTGGCCACTTTTCTCGTTCAGCAATGTCCAGGGCCAGCTGGATGGCTTTCACCTCGGCAAATTGACTCGATTCACCCTCTCCTTCAGCAGTTTCTGCAACTTGTCGTCCAGGACTCCATACAGCTGCCTTCCATCTCCGATGCTTTCCCACAATACGGCAAGAGCCATCAGTAAACAAGGCATACTGCTTTTCACTTTCTGGCAGTTTATTATATGGTGGGGCCTCTTCAGCACGCACCACCTCCTCCTCTGGTGACATTCCGAAGTCTTTGCCCTCTGGCCAGTCCATGATGACTTCTAGAATGCCTGGACGACTGGGATTTCCTATTCGAGTTCGTTGTGTAATTAGTGCAGCCCATTTACTCCATGTAGCATCAGTTGCATGATGTGTAGAGGAGACCCTGCCTTTGAACATCCAGCCCAGCACGGGCAGCCGGGGTGCCAGGAGGAGCTGTGCTTCAGTGCCAATCACTTCCGAAGCAGCTCGAACCCCTTCATACGCTGCCAGTATCTCTTTCTCAGTTGGGGTATAGCTGGCCTCAGATCCTTTGTATCCCCGACTCCAAAAGCCGAGGGGTCGACCTCGAGTCTCCCCTGGAGCTTTCTGCCAGAGGCTCCAGGTAGGACCGTTCTCCCCAGCTGCAGTGTACAGCACATTTTTTACATCTGGCCCGGTCCGGACTGGTCCAAGGGCTACTGCATGAACTATCTCGCGTTTAATTTGCTCGAAGGCTTGTTGCTGCTCAGGGCCCCATTTAAAATCATTCTTCTTCCGGGTCACATGATAGAGAGGGCTTACAATCGAACTGTAATTTGGGATGTGCATTCTCCAGAACCCCACTGCACCCAAGAAAGCTTGCGTTTCTTTCTTATTAGTTGGTGGAGACATTGCTGTTATCTTGTTGATCACATCTGTGGGGATCTGTCTACGTCCATCTTGCCATTTTATTCCCAAAAACTGAATCTCCTGTGCAGGTCCCTTGACCTTACTCCGTTTTATGGCAAAACCGGCTTTCAGCAGGATTTGGATTATTTTCCTCCCTTTCTCAAAGACTTCTTCCGCTGTATCGCCCCACACAATAATGTCATCAATGTATTGCAGGTGTTCTGGAGCTTGCCCCTGTTCCAGTGCAGTCTGGATCAGTCCATGGCAAATGGTAGGGCTGTGTTTCCACCCCTGGGGCAGTCGGTTCCAAGTGAACTGGACACCCCTCCAAGTAAAAGCAAACTGTGGCCTGCACTCTGCTGCCAAAGGAATGGAGAAAAATGCATTGGCAATATCAATCGTGGCATACCACTTGGCTGCCTTTGACTCTAGTTCATACTGAAGTTCTAGCATGTCCGGTACGGCAGCACTCAATGGTGGTGTGACTTCATTCAGGCCACGATAGTCTACTGTTAGTCTCCATTCTCCATTAGACTTTCGCACTGGCCATATGGGGCTATTGAAGGGTGAGCGGGTCCTGCTGATCACCCCCTGACTCTCCAGTCTACGGATCAGCTGATGGATGGGAATCAGGGAGTCTCGGTTGGTGCGATATTGCCGCCGGTGCACTGTTGTGGTCGCAATTGGCACTTGTTGTTCTTCAACTTTCAGCAACCCCACAGCAGAGGGATCTTCTGAGAGACCAGGCAAGGTGGACAGCTGCTCAATTTCCTCAGTCTCCAAAGCAGCAATACCAAAAGCCCACCGGTACCCTTTTGGGTCTTTGAAGTACCCTCTCTTGAGGTAGTCTATGCCGAGGATGCATGGAGCCTCTGGACCAGTCACAATAGGGTGCTTTTGCCACTCCCTCCCAGTCAGGCTGATTTCAGCCTCCAGCACAGTCAACTCTTGGGATCCTCCTGTTACTCCAGAAATATAGATGGGTTCCACCCCTTGACAGCTTGATGGCATCAGGGTACACTGTGCACCGGTATCTACTAGAGCCTTATACTTCTGTGGGACTGATGTGCCAGGCCATCTGATCCACACAGTCCAGTAAATCCGATTGTCCCCTACCTCCACCTGGCTGGAGGCAGGGCCCCTCTAATGGTCGTCACAGCATTGGACACTTAAGTCGTGTTGAAAGGGATTATTCTTCGTTATCACAGGAGCTGGAGTAAAATCAGCTCTTCCACTCCATCTGGGAAACTGCTCACCAGAGACTGAAGCCGTAGCTCTCATGGGACGATCAGTCTTGGCCCTTGCTCCCCTCTTCAGTTCACTCACCCGTTCCTCCAAAGCTGAAGTAGGTTTTCCATCCCACTTTGTCATGTCTTCTCCGTGATCCAGCAGGTAAAACCATAGGGTACCCCGTGGCGTATACCTTCTGTATCTCCTCTCTTGAATAATAGGACGTCTTTTGTTAATAGCTGAGACGTGTGTTGGTACACGTGAGGAGCTGGATAAATCAGACACATCGTCCCTCAATTTGTCGAGGTCCTGGGACAGTTTTTTCACAGCTGAGATGATGGAAGGAGTGAGATTGTCGTCGAACTCTCGGAGTTTATGAACCATTTCATCCACTGTTAGTGGTACTATGTCATTCCAGGTCACTGTTGCCAATGAATGGGCATATGATGACGGTGCATTCCGTGTAAGTTTTCGCCACATGGGTCGTGTACATTCAACTTCATCTGGATCTATAGGTGTATCCCTGTTATTCGGCTTGATGTGATAGATCATCTCTACGATGGCCGATTCCCTCAGAGACTGGATGCCTTTGTCTATAGTAGTCCACTTGGCCGACCGACTCGTAACATCGTCCTTGTAGGGAAACCTTTCTTTCACAGCTGCCAAGAGCCTCCTCCAAAGGCTGAGGGACTTTTTCTCTCTTGCAATTGCTTTGTCAATTCCCCCTTCTCTAGCAAGTGATCCCAGCTGCTTGGCTTCTGTACCTTCTAGTTCGTGACCATCGGCCCCATTGTCCCAGCATCGGAGTAACCAGGTGATGATGTGCTCCCCTGGTTGACGGGTAAAATCTTTTCGCATATTCCGCAGCTCGGTTGAGGTTCGAGGTCGAGAAGTTACCTCTTCTTCTTCTTCGTCATGTGATGATGACTCCTGATCAGATTCTGGACCGGGTGGTGAATTCATTGGTTCTTCATCTCACTTCACCCTTTTTGCCTCCTTTTTGCTTGTTCTCTTGCGTACAGGGGCAACTGATATTGGTACGAATTGGTCCTCTGGTTTGGCTGCAGTGATTATCACTGTGGTTTGAGTAGCGACTGTACTTGTTGCTGGGGGTGGTGTAGCTACCGTGCTTGGAGCTGGGGTAACCGCGCTGTCTGTTGCAGTTGAAGTTTGAGCAGCTGCTGTACTTGCCACTGGGGTAGCTGCGCAGTTCATTGCAGCCAAAGTTTGAGTAGCGACTGTCGCTTTGCCCTCAAATCCGCCGATATTCTTTTCCTTTTGAAGGTGCTGGATAGTGTTGAACAAGGCCCTGTAAGCATAGGCCAAGCCCCAGCACGTTGCCGTGATTTGTCCATCTCTGGTATGGCCAGAATGACCACACACCTCATTTAAGTGTTTTACTAATTCTTCTGGATTTTGCAGTTGTTCGGTAGTGAAATTCCAAAATACTGGAGGGGCCCACTGACCTAGATACTTGCCCATACTATCCCACACACCCTGCCACTCATGGCTGTCCAGCCTCTGGGAAAATCTCTCGGTCCTCCTACATCGTCTTTTGACCCCAGACAAGACCCAAACCTGAATCTGCTTAACTCTTGAAATCAGTAGTGGGCAAAACACACTCTGTATGCGTGTTAGCATGGTGATTCCCATCACCATCAGTAAACAAGTCTCAACAGCATTAAAAGGCCATTTAAAAAATTCAAAACTCTCAAATGTAAATGGTCTGGGGGGACGACTAGGAGGGTAAAAGGATGTCTCCTTCACAGGTTGAGCACCTGAGAAGGAGAAAAAAGATGTGTAATTGCTAAGCACCTCCATCATATACCTCCCAAAGTATAAAGGTGGTGACCACACTGGGAACATAAACCAGATCAGTTTCATGATCAATGATTCTATTGTATTACAAGTCATTACCATAAAGTACAATGGGATAAAAACCTTAGCCCAAGCCCCACACTTGAAAAACACTAATACAGCCAATACCGGATGGACGTAAGATATGGTATACTGAAATGGTGAGATCAAGAGGAAAAACCTTGAGAGCCAATAAATCAGCATTGTCACGAGTGACTATCAATCCAGTCAGATCTGTTCTTATCTCAACCCCTCGTGCCCCACGCTGGGCGCCAAAAAGAACTGTCGTGGTTTAAACCCAGTCAGGTAACTTGTTCACTCACTCCCAGTGAGTGGTGCCGAGCTGACAACAATCAAGGTCCGTGTCGGTCTCCCCCCCCCCCTGCACCGGGGCTCTCCCCTTCCCCGCTCCCGGAGGAACAGGGAGGAGGATCGAGAGAGTGCAACTCCTACGGGTTGAGACAAGAACAGTCCAGCAACAAATCACCACCGCTACTATCAGCTAAAACAATGATAAGGGAAAATAACAAGGGAAGAGAATACGATACCACCGGCCAAGAAAACGAGTTCCACCCGGAAGCACCTTTCCTTCCGGGTAACTCCCAGTTACCCCCCACCCCGGGCATGACATGCTGTGGTATGGAATACCTCCCCGGCTAGCCCGGGTCAGGCGCCCCGTCTCTGCTTCCTCACAGCTTCCCCTCCTCCCTGTCAGAGCATGAGCCTCACAGAGTCCTTGGTCAGGGTAAACATCACTTAGCAACAACCGACAACATCGGCTTCACAAAGGCTGTTCACAAACTAGAAGTCAAAACACAGCACTGCACCAGTTAACACAAAGGAAAAAACATGACTGCTACTAATGAACCCAGGACAGTTAGTAAAGGAAAAAATGGCTTTAAAAGGGTTAGAAATTGAAAAAAATGTGAAAAAAAGGAAAAAAATGGCTTGAAAAGGTTTGGAATTTGACAAAAATGGCTTAGAAAAGGAAAACAAAAAAGGGATTCAAAAATACTTAGAAAAGGGCAAAAATGGGATAGAAATGGGCTACTTGGTTGAAAAAGAACAAAAGAAGACTTGAAATGGGTTAGAAATCAGCAAATACGGTTCAGAAAAGGCAGAAAAGAAGGACTTAACAGGAGTTAGAAAAAAAACCACTTAAAACGACTTAGAAAAGGGCAAAAATGGGGGAGAAAAAAAAAAAAAACACCTGCTACAAATTGCTAGAAATTGAAAAAATGGGTTAGAAATGAAAAAAATGGCTTAAAAGGCTTGGAAACTGGAAAAAATGGGTTAGAAAAGGAAAAAAAGGCTTCAAAAGGGTTAGAGATTGAGAAAAATGGGTTAGAAAAGGAAAAAAAGGCTTCAAAAGGGTTAGAGATTGAGAAAAATGGGTTAGAAAAAGAAAAAAAGGCTTCAAAAGGGTTAGAGATTGAGAAAAATGGGTTAGAAAAGGAAATAAAAAAAACCCTGAAACAACATAGAAATAAGAAAAAATGGGTTAGAAAAGGGAAAAAAAAAGGCTGAAAAAGGGTTGGAATTTGACAAAAATGGGTTAGAAAAGGTAATCAAAAAAGGATTCCAAATACTTAAAAAAGGGCAAAAATGGGATAGAAATGGGTTCTTGGTCAAAAAAGGGCAAAGGAAGGCTTGAAATGGGTTAGAAATCAGCAAATATGGTTTAGAAAAGGCAAAAAATGAACGACTTAACAGGAGTTCGAAATTGGAAAAAAGCACTTAAAACAACTCAGAAAAGGGCAAAAGTGGGTTAGGAAAAAAAAAAAAAACACCTGCTTAAAATTCCAAGAAATTGAAAGAAAAAGATTAGAAAAGGAAAAAAATGGCTTAAAAAGTGTTGGAAACTGGAAAAAAAATGGGTTAGAAAAGGAAAAAATTGCTTAAAAAGGGTTGTGATTTGAGAAAAAAATGGTTAGGAAAGGGAAAAAATGGCTTTAAAAGGGTTGGAATTTGAGAAAAAAGGGTTAGGAAAGGGAAAAAATGGCTTTAAAAGGGTTGGAATTTGAGAAAAAAGGGTTAGGAAAGGAAAAGAAAAAAAGCCCTGAAACAACCTAGAAATGGTTAGAATTGGGTTAGAGAAGGAAAAAAATGACTTAAAAAGGTTGGAATTTGACAAAAATGGGTCAGAAAAGGGGAAAATATCTTTAAAAGGGTAGAAATTGACAAAAATGGCTAAGAAAAGGAAACCAAAAAAGTGGTTCAAAAATATTTGGAAAAGGGCAAAAATGGGATAGAAATGGGGTACTTGGTTGAAAAAAGGCAAAAGAAGGCTTGAAATGTGTTTGAAATCAGCAAATTTGTTTTAGAAAAGGCAAAAAAGATCGACTTAACAGGAGTTTGAAATGGGAAAAAAAAAGGCAAAAATGGGTTAGAAAAGGAAAAAAAAGGGTTAAAAAGGGTTGGAATTTGACAAAAATGGCTTAGAAAAGTTAATCAAAAAAGGATTCGAAATACTTAAAAAAAGGGCAAAAATGGGAGAGTAATGGGTTCTTGGTTGAGAAAGGGCAAAGGAAGGCTTGAAATGGGTTAGAAATCAGCAAATATGGTTTAGAAAAGGCAAAAAAGAACGACTTAACAGGAGTTCGAAATGGGAAAAAAACACTTAAAACGACTTAGAAAAGGGCAAAAATGGGGTAGGAAAAAAAAAAAAAAACACCTGCTAAAAATTGCTAGAAATTGAAAAAAAAAAGATTAGAAAAGGAAAAAAATGGCTTAAAAAGTGTTGAAAACTGGAAAAAAATGGGTTAGAAAAGGAAAAAAAAGGCTCCAAAAGGGTAGGGATTTGAGAAAAATGGGTTACAAAAAGAAAAAAATGGCTTCAAAAGGGTTAGAGATTGAGAAAAATGGGTTAGAAAAGGAAAAAAATGGCTTTAAAATGGTTGGAATTTGACCAAAATGGGTGAGAAAAGGAAATCAAAAAGGGATTCCAAATACTTAAAAAAGGGAAAAAATGGGATAGAAATGGGTTCTTGGTCGAAAAAAGGGCAAAAGAAGGCTTGAAATGGGTTAGAAATCAGCAAATATGGTTTATAAAAGGCAAAAAAAGAACGACTTAACAGGAGTTCGAAATGGGAAAATAAGCACTTAAAACAACTTTGGAAAGTATAAAAACGGGGTAAGAAAAAAAACATATAAAAATTGCTAGAAATTGAAAGAAAAGAATTAGAAAAGGAAAAAAATGGCTTAAAAAGTGTTGAAACTGGAAAAAAATGGGTTAGAAAAGGAAAAAAAGGCTACAAAAGGTTTGGGATTTGAGAAAAATGGGTTAGAAAAAGAAAAAATGGCTTTAAAAGGGTTGGAATTTGAGAAAAACGGGTTAGAAAAGGAAAAGAAAAAAAGCCCTGAAACAACCTAGAAATGGTCAGAACTGGGTTAGAGAAGGAAAAAAATGACTTAAAAAGGTTGGAATTTGACAAAAATGGGTCAGAAAAGGGGAAAATATCTTTAAAAAGGTAGAAATTGACAAAAATGGCTAAGGAAAGGAAACCAAAAAAGGGGTTCAAAAATATTTGGAAAAGGGCAAAAATGGGATAGAAATGGGGTACTTGGTTGAAAAAAGGCAAAAGAAGGCTTGAAATGTGTTTGAAATCAGCAAATTTGTTTTAGAAAAGGCAAAAAAGATCGACTTAACAGGAGTTTGAAATGGGAAAAAAAAAGGCAAAAATGGGTTAGAAAAGGAAAAAAAAAGGCTTAAAAAGGGTTGGAATTTGACAAAAATAGCTTAGAAAAGGTAATCAAAAAAGTATTCCAAATACTTAAAAAAAGGGCAAAAATGGGATAGAAATGGGTTCTTGGTTGAGAAAGGGCAAAGGAAGGATTGAAATGGGTTAGAAATCAGCAAATATGGTTTAGAAAAGCCAAAAAAGAACGACTTAACAGGCGTTCGAAATGGGAAAAAAAACACTTAAAACGAGTTAGAAAAGGGCAAAAATGGGTTAGGAAAAAGAAAACACCTCCTTAAAATTCCTAGAAATTGAAAAAAAAAATTAGAAAAGGAAAAAAATGGCTTAAAAAGTGTTGAAAACTGGAAAAAAATGGGTTAGAAAAGGAAAAAAAATGGCTTCAAAAGGGTTGGGATTTGAGAAAAATGGGTTCGGAAAGAAAAAATGGCTTTAAAAGGGTTGGAATTTGAGTAAAATGGGTTAGAAAAGGAAAAAAATGGCTTTAAAAGGGTTGGAATTTGACCAAAATGGGTGAGAAAAGGAAATCAAAAAGGGATTCCAAATACTTAAAAAAGGGCAAAAAAACGGGAGAGAAATGGGTTCTTGGTTGAAAAAGGGCAAAAGAAGGCGTGAAATGGGTTAGAAATCAGCAAATATGGTTTAGAAAAGGCAAAAAAGAACGACTTAACGGGAGTTCGAAATGGGAAAAGAAGCACTTAAAACGACTTAGAAAAAGGCAAAAATCGGTTAGGAAAAAAAAAAACACCAGCTAAAAATTCCTAGAAATTGAAAAAAAAAAAGATTAGAAAAGGAAAAAATTGCTTAAAAAGTGTTGAAAACTGGAAAAAAATGGGTTAGAAAAGGAAAAAATGGCTTCAAAAGGGTTTGAATTTGAGAAAAATGGGTTAGAAAAGGAAAAAAATGGCTTAAAAAGGGTTGGAATTTGATCAAAATGGGTGAGAAAAGGAAATCAAAAAGGGATTCCAAATACGTAAAAAAGGGCAAAAAATGGGATAGAAATGGGTTCTTGGTTGAAAAAGGGCAAAAGAAGGCTTGAAATGGGTTAGTAATCAGCAAATATGGTTTAGAAAAGGCAAAAAAAGAACGACTTAATAGGAGTTCGAAATGGGGAAAAAAAAGGCAAAAATGGGGGAGAAAAGGAAAAAACACCTGCTAAAAATTGCTAGAAATTGAAAAAATGGGTTAGAAAAGGAAAAAATGGCTTTAAAAGGGTTAGAAATTGAAAAGAAATGTGAAAAAAAGGAAAAAAAATGGCTTGAAAATGGTTGGAATTTGAAAAAAATGGGTTAGAAAAGGAAACCAAAAAAGGGATTCAAAAATACTTAGAAAAGGGCAAAAATGGGATAGAAATGGGCTACTTGGTTGAAAAAGAACAAAAGAAGACTTGAAATGGGTTAGAAATCAGCAAATACGGTTCAGAAAAGGCAGAAAAGAAGGACTTAACAGGAGTTAGAAAAAAAACCACTTAAAACGACTTAGAAAAGGGCAAAAATGGAGGAGAAAAGGAAAAAACACCTGCTAAAAATTGCTAGAAATTGAAAAAATGGTTTAGAAAAGGAAATAATGGCTTTAAAGGCTTGGAAACTGGAAAAAATGTGTTAGAAAAGGAAAAAAAGGCTTCAAAAGGGTTAGGGATAGAGAAAAATAGGTTAGAAAAGGAAAAAAAAGGCTTCAAAAGAGTTAGAGATTGAGAAAAATGGGTTAGAAAAAGAAAAAATGGCTTCAAAAGGGTTAGTGATTGCGAAAAATGGGTTAGAAAAGGAAATAAAAAAAAAACCTGAAACAACATAGAAATATGCAAAAAAGGGTTAGAAAAGGAAAAAAAAAAGGCTTAAAAAGGGTTGGAATTTGACAAAAATGGCTTAGAAAAGGTAATCAAAAAAGGATTCCAAATACTTAAAAAAAGGGCAAAAAAGGGATAGAAATGGGTTCTTGGTCGAAAAAGGGCAAAGGAAGGATTGAAATGGGTTAGAAATCAGCAAATATGGTTTAGAAAAGGCAAAAAAGAACGACTTAACAGGAGTTTGAAATGGGAAAAAAACACTTAAAACGACTTAGAAAAGGGCAAAAATGGGGTAGGGAAAAAAAAAACCACCTGCTAAAAATTGCTAGAAATTGAAGAAAAAAGGATTACAAAAGGAAAAAAATGGCTTAAAAAGTGTTGGAAACTGGAAAAAAATGTGTTAGAAAAGGAAAAAAAGGCTTCAAAAGGGTTAGGGATAGAGAAAAATGGGTTAGAAAAAGAAAAAATTGCTTCAAAAGGGTTAGAGAATGAGAAAAATGTGTTAGAAAAGGGAATAAAAAAAAAACTGAAACAACATAGAAATAAGCAAAAATGGGTTAGAAAAGGAAAAAAAAAAGGCTTAAAAAGGGTTGGAATTTGACAAAAATGGCTTAGAAAAGGTAATCAAAAAAGTATTCCAAATACTTAAAAAAAGGGCAAAAATGGGATAGAAATGGGTTCTTGGTTGAGAAAGGGCAAAGGAAGGATTGAAATGGGTTAGAAATCAGCAAATATGGTTTAGAAAAGCCAAAAAAGAACGACTTAACAGGCGTTCGAAATGGGAAAAAAAACACTTAAAACGAGTTAGAAAAGGGCAAAAATGGGTTAGGAAAAAGAAAACACCTCCTTAAAATTCCTAGAAATTGAAAAAAAAAATTAGAAAAGGAAAAAAATGGCTTAAAAAGTGTTGAAAACTGGAAAAAATGGGTTAGAAAAGGAAAAAAAATGGCTTCAAAAGGGTTGGGATTTGAGAAAAATGGGTTCGGAAAGAAAAAATGGCTTTAAAAGGGTTGGAATTTGAGTAAAATGGGTTAGAAAAGGAAAAAAATGGCTTTAAAAGGGTTGGAATTTGACCAAAATGGGTGAGAAAAGGAAATCAAAAAGGGATTCCAAATACTTAAAAAAGGGCAAAAAAACGGGAGAGAAATGGGTTCTTGGTTGAAAAAGGGCAAAAGAAGGCGTGAAATGGGTTAGAAATCAGCAAATATGGTTTAGAAAAGGCAAAAAAGAACGACTTAACGGGAGTTCGAAATGGGAAAAGAAGCACTTAAAACGACTTAGAAAAAGGCAAAAATGGGTTAGGAAAAAAAAAAAACACCAGCTAAAAATTCCTAGAAATTGAAAAAAAAAAAGATTAGAAAAGGAAAAAATTGCTTAAAAAGTGTTGAAAACTGGAAAAAAATGGGTTAGAAAAGGAAAAAATGGCTTCAAAAGGGTTTGAATTTGAGAAAAATGGGTTAGAAAAGGAAAAAAATGGCTTAAAAAGGGTTGGAATTTGATCAAAATGGGTGAGAAAAGGAAATCAAAAAGGGATTCCAAATACGTAAAAAAGGGCAAAAAATGGGATAGAAATGGGTTCTTGGTTGAAAAAGGGCAAAAGAAGGCTTGAAATGGGTTAGTAATCAGCAAATATGGTTTAGAAAAGGCAAAAAAAGAACGACTTAATAGGAGTTCGAAATGGGGAAAAAAAAGGCAAAAATGGGGGAGAAAAGGAAAAAACACCTGCTAAAAATTGCTAGAAATTGAAAAAATGGGTTAGAAAAGGAAAAAATGGCTTTAAAAGGGTTAGAAATTGAAAAGAAATGTGAAAAAAAGGAAAAAAAATGGCTTGAAAATGGTTGGAATTTGAAAAAAATGGGTTAGAAAAGGAAACCAAAAAAGGGATTCAAAAATACTTAGAAAAGGGCAAAAATGGGATAGAAATGGGCTACTTGGTTGAAAAAGAACAAAAGAAGACTTGAAATGGGTTAGAAATCAGCAAATACGGTTCAGAAAAGGCAGAAAAGAAGGACTTAACAGGAGTTAGAAAAAAAACCACTTAAAACGACTTAGAAAAGGGCAAAAATGGAGGAGAAAAGGAAAAAACACCTGCTAAAAATTGCTAGAAATTGAAAAAATGGTTTAGAAAAGGAAATAATGGCTTTAAAGGCTTGGAAACTGGAAAAAATGTGTTAGAAAAGGAAAAAAAGGCTTCAAAAGGGTTAGGGATAGAGAAAAATAGGTTAGAAAAGGAAAAAAAAGGCTTCAAAAGAGTTAGAGATTGAGAAAAATGGGTTAGAAAAAGAAAAAATGGCTTCAAAAGGGTTAGTGATTGCGAAAAATGGGTTAGAAAAGGAAATAAAAAAAAAACCTGAAACAACATAGAAATATGCAAAAAAGGGTTAGAAAAGGAAAAAAAAAAGGCTTAAAAAGGGTTGGAATTTGACAAAAATGGCTTAGAAAAGGTAATCAAAAAAGGATTCCAAATACTTAAAAAAAGGGCAAAAAAGGGATAGAAATGGGTTCTTGGTCGAAAAAGGGCAAAGGAAGGATTGAAATGGGTTAGAAATCAGCAAATATGGTTTAGAAAAGGCAAAAAAGAACGACTTAACAGGAGTTTGAAATGGGAAAAAAACACTTAAAACGACTTAGAAAAGGGCAAAAATGGGGTAGGGAAAAAAAAAACCACCTGCTAAAAATTGCTAGAAATTGAAAAAAAAAGGATTACAAAAGGAAAAAAATGGCTTAAAAAGTGTTGGAAACTGGAAAAAAATGTGTTAGAAAAGGAAAAAAAGGCTTCAAAAGGGTTAGGGATAGAGAAAAATGGGTTAGAAAAAGAAAAAATTGCTTCAAAAGGGTTAGAGAATGAGAAAAATGTGTTAGAAAAGGGAATAAAAAAAAAACTGAAACAACATAGAAATAAGCAAAAATGGGTTAGAAAAGGAAAAAAAAAAGGCTTAAAAAGGGTTGGAATTTGACAAAAATGGCTTAGAAAAGGTAATCAAAAAAGTATTCCAAATACTTAAAAAAAGGGCAAAAATGGGATAGAAATGGGTTCTTGGTTGAGAAAGGGCAAAGGAAGGATTGAAATGGGTTAGAAATCAGCAAATATGGTTTAGAAAAGCCAAAAAAGAACGACTTAACAGGCGTTCGAAATGGGAAAAAAAACACTTAAAACGAGTTAGAAAAGGGCAAAAATGGGTTAGGAAAAAGAAAACACCTCCTTAAAATTCCTAGAAATTGAAAAAAAAAATTAGAAAAGGAAAAAAATGGCTTAAAAAGTGTTGAAAACTGGAAAAAATGGGTTAGAAAAGGAAAAAAAATGGCTTCAAAAGGGTTGGGATTTGAGAAAAATGGGTTCGGAAAGAAAAAATGGCTTTAAAAGGGTTGGAATTTGAGTAAAATGGGTTAGAAAAGGAAAAAAATGGCTTTAAAAGGGTTGGAATTTGACCAAAATGGGTGAGAAAAGGAAATCAAAAAGGGATTCCAAATACTTAAAAAAGGGCAAAAAAACGGGAGAGAAATGGGTTCTTGGTTGAAAAAGGGCAAAAGAAGGCGTGAAATGGGTTAGAAATCAGCAAATATGGTTTAGAAAAGGCAAAAAAGAACGACTTAACGGGAGTTCGAAATGGGAAAAGAAGCACTTAAAACGACTTAGAAAAAGGCAAAAATGGGTTAGGAAAAAAAAAAAACACCAGCTAAAAATTCCTAGAAATTGAAAAAAAAAAAGATTAGAAAAGGAAAAAATTGCTTAAAAAGTGTTGAAAACTGGAAAAAAATGGGTTAGAAAAGGAAAAAATGGCTTCAAAAGGGTTTGAATTTGAGAAAAATGGGTTAGAAAAGGAAAAAAATGGCTTAAAAAGGGTTGGAATTTGATCAAAATGGGTGAGAAAAGGAAATCAAAAAGGGATTCCAAATACGTAAAAAAGGGCAAAAAATGGGATAGAAATGGGTTCTTGGTTGAAAAAGGGCAAAAGAAGGCTTGAAATGGGTTAGTAATCAGCAAATATGGTTTAGAAAAGGCAAAAAAAGAACGACTTAATAGGAGTTCGAAATGGGGAAAAAAAAGGCAAAAATGGGGGAGAAAAGGAAAAAACACCTGCTAAAAATTGCTAGAAATTGAAAAAATGGGTTAGAAAAGGAAAAAATGGCTTTAAAAGGGTTAGAAATTGAAAAGAAATGTGAAAAAAAGGAAAAAAAATGGCTTGAAAATGGTTGGAATTTGAAAAAAATGGGTTAGAAAAGGAAACCAAAAAAGGGATTCAAAAATACTTAGAAAAGGGCAAAAATGGGATAGAAATGGGCTACTTGGTTGAAAAAGAACAAAAGAAGACTTGAAATGGGTTAGAAATCAGCAAATACGGTTCAGAAAAGGCAGAAAAGAAGGACTTAACAGGAGTTAGAAAAAAAACCACTTAAAACGACTTAGAAAAGGGCAAAAATGGAGGAGAAAAGGAAAAAACACCTGCTAAAAATTGCTAGAAATTGAAAAAATGGTTTAGAAAAGGAAATAATGGCTTTAAAGGCTTGGAAACTGGAAAAAATGTGTTAGAAAAGGAAAAAAAGGCTTCAAAAGGGTTAGGGATAGAGAAAAATAGGTTAGAAAAGGAAAAAAAAGGCTTCAAAAGAGTTAGAGATTGAGAAAAATGGGTTAGAAAAAGAAAAAATGGCTTCAAAAGGGTTAGTGATTGCGAAAAATGGGTTAGAAAAGGAAATAAAAAAAAAACCTGAAACAACATAGAAATATGCAAAAAAGGGTTAGAAAAGGAAAAAAAAAAAGGCTTAAAAAGGGTTGGAATTTGACAAAAATGGCTTAGAAAAGGTAATCAAAAAAGGATTCCAAATACTTAAAAAAAGGGCAAAAAAGGGATAGAAATGGGTTCTTGGTCGAAAAAGGGCAAAGGAAGGATTGAAATGGGTTAGAAATCAGCAAATATGGTTTAGAAAAGGCAAAAAAGAACGACTTAACAGGAGTTTGAAATGGGAAAAAAACACTTAAAACGACTTAGAAAAGGGCAAAAATGGGGTAGGGAAAAAAAAAACCACCTGCTAAAAATTGCTAGAAATTGAAAAAAAAAGGATTACAAAAGGAAAAAAATGGCTTAAAAAGTGTTGGAAACTGGAAAAAAATGTGTTAGAAAAGGAAAAAAAGGCTTCAAAAGGGTTAGGGATAGAGAAAAATGGGTTAGAAAAAGAAAAAATTGCTTCAAAAGGGTTAGAGAATGAGAAAAATGTGTTAGAAAAGGGAATAAAAAAAAAACTGAAACAACATAGAAATAAGCAAAAATGGGTTAGAAAAGGAAAAAAAAAAGGCTTAAAAAGGGTTGGAATTTGACAAAAATGGCTTAGAAAAGGTAATCAAAAAAGTATTCCAAATACTTAAAAAAAGGGCAAAAATGGGATAGAAATGGGTTCTTGGTTGAGAAAGGGCAAAGGAAGGATTGAAATGGGTTAGAAATCAGCAAATATGGTTTAGAAAAGCCAAAAAAGAACGACTTAACAGGCGTTCGAAATGGGAAAAAAAACACTTAAAACGAGTTAGAAAAGGGCAAAAATGGGTTAGGAAAAAGAAAACACCTCCTTAAAATTCCTAGAAATTGAAAAAAAAAATTAGAAAAGGAAAAAAATGGCTTAAAAAGTGTTGAAAACTGGAAAAAATGGGTTAGAAAAGGAAAAAAAATGGCTTCAAAAGGGTTGGGATTTGAGAAAAATGGGTTCGGAAAGAAAAAATGGCTTTAAAAGGGTTGGAATTTGAGTAAAATGGGTTAGAAAAGGAAAAAAATGGCTTTAAAAGGGTTGGAATTTGACCAAAATGGGTGAGAAAAGGAAATCAAAAAGGGATTCCAAATACTTAAAAAAGGGCAAAAAAACGGGAGAGAAATGGGTTCTTGGTTGAAAAAGGGCAAAAGAAGGCGTGAAATGGGTTAGAAATCAGCAAATATGGTTTAGAAAAGGCAAAAAAGAACGACTTAACGGGAGTTCGAAATGGGAAAAGAAGCACTTAAAACGACTTAGAAAAAGGCAAAAATGGGTTAGGAAAAAAAAAAAACACCAGCTAAAAATTCCTAGAAATTGAAAAAAAAAAAGATTAGAAAAGGAAAAAATTGCTTAAAAAGTGTTGAAAACTGGAAAAAAAATGGGTTAGAAAAGGAAAAAATGGCTTCAAAAGGGTTTGAATTTGAGAAAAATGGGTTAGAAAAGGAAAAAAATGGCTTAAAAAGGGTTGGAATTTGATCAAAATGGGTGAGAAAAGGAAATCAAAAAGGGATTCCAAATACGTAAAAAAGGGCAAAAAATGGGATAGAAATGGGTTCTTGGTTGAAAAAGGGCAAAAGAAGGCTTGAAATGGGTTAGTAATCAGCAAATATGGTTTAGAAAAGGCAAAAAAAAGAACGACTTAATAGGAGTTCGAAATGGGGAAAAAAAAGGCAAAAATGGGGGAGAAAAGGAAAAAACACCTGCTAAAAATTGCTAGAAATTGAAAAAATGGGTTAGAAAAGGAAAAAATGGCTTTAAAAGGGTTAGAAATTGAAAAGAAATGTGAAAAAAAGGAAAAAAAATGGCTTGAAAATGGTTGGAATTTGAAAAAAATGGGTTAGAAAAGGAAACCAAAAAAGGGATTCAAAAATACTTAGAAAAGGGCAAAAATGGGATAGAAATGGGCTACTTGGTTGAAAAAGAACAAAAGAAGACTTGAAATAGGTTAGAAATCAGCAAATACGGTTCAGAAAAGGCAGAAAAGAAGGACTTAACAGGAGTTAGAAAAAAAAACCACTTAAAACGACTTAGAAAAGGGCAAAAATGGAGGAGAAAAGGAAAAACACCTGCTAAAAATTGCTAGAAATTGAAAAAAATGGTTTAGAAAAGGAAATAATGGCTTTAAAGGCTTGGAAACTGGAAAAAATGTGTTAGAAAAGGAAAAAAAGGCTTCAAAAGGGTTAGGGATAGAGAAAAATAGGTTAGAAAAGGAAAAAAAAGGCTTCAAAAGAGTTAGAGATTGAGAAAAATGGGTTAGAAAAAGAAAAAATGGCTTCAAAAGGGTAGTGATTGCGAAAAATGGGTTAGAAAAGGAAATAAAAAAAAAACCTGAAACAACATAGAAATATGCAAAAAAGGGTTAGAAAAGGAAAAAAAAAAGGCTTAAAAAGGGTTGGAATTTGACAAAAATGGCTTAGAAAAGGTAATCAAAAGGATTCCAAATACTTAAAAAAAGGGCAAAAAAGGGATAGAAATGGGTTCTTGGTCGAAAAAGGGCAAAGGAAGGATTGAAATGGGTTAGAAATCAGCAAATATGGTTTAGAAAAGGCAAAAAAGAACGACTTAACAGGAGTTTGAAATGGGAAAAAAACACTTAAAACGACTTAGAAAAGGGCAAAAATGGGGTAGGGAAAAAAAAAACCACCTGCTAAAAATTGCTAGAAATTGAAAAAAAAGGATTACAAAAGGAAAAAAAATGGCTTAAAAAGTGTTGGAAACTGGAAAAAAATGTGTTAGAAAAGGAAAAAAAGGCTTCAAAAGGGTTAGGGATAGAGAAAAATGGGTTAGAAAAAGAAAAAATTGCTTCAAAAGGGTTAGAGAATGAGAAAAAATGTGTTAGAAAAGGGAATAAAAAAAAAACTGAAACAACATAGAAATAAGCAAAAATGGGTTAGAAAAGGAAAAAAAAAAAGGCTTAAAAAGGGTTGGAATTTGACAAAAATGGCTTAGAAAAGGTAATCAAAAAAGTATTCCAAATACTTAAAAAAAGGGCAAAAATGGGATAGAAATGGGTTCTTGGTTGAGAAAGGGCAAAGGAAGGATTGAAATGGGTTAGAAATCAGCAAAATATGGTTTAGAAAAGCCAAAAAAGAACAACTTAACAGGCGTTCGAAATGGGAAAAAAAACACTTAAAACGAGTTAGAAAAGGGCAAAAATGGGTTAGGAAAAAGAAAACACCTCCTTAAAATTCCTAGAAATTGAAAAAAAAAATAGAAAAGGAAAAAAATGGCTTAAAAAGTGTTGAAAACTGGAAAAAATGGGTTAGAAAAGGAAAAAAATGGCTTCAAAAGGGTTGGGATTTGAGAAAAATGGGTTCGGAAAGAAAAAATGGCTTTAAAAGGGTTGGAATTTGAGTAAAATGGGTTAGAAAAGGAAAAAAAATGGCTTTAAAAGGGTTGGAATTTGACCAAAATGGGTGAGAAAAGGAAATCAAAAAGGGATTCCAAATACTTAAAAAAGGGCAAAAAAACGGGAGAGAAATGGGTTCTTGGTTGAAAAAGGGCAAAAGAAGGCGTGAAATGGGTTAGAAATCAGCAAATATGGTTTAGAAAAGGCAAAAAAAGAACGACTTAACGGGAGTTCGAAATGGGAAAAGAAGCACTTAAAACGACTTAGAAAAAGGCAAAAATGGGTTAGGAAAAAAAAAAACACCAGCTAAAAATTCCTAGAAATTGAAAAAAAAAAAGATTAGAAAAGGAAAAAATTGCTTAAAAAGTGTTGAAAACTGGAAAAAAATGGGTTAGAAAAGGAAAAAATGGCTTCAAAAGGGTTTGAATTTGAGAAAAAATGGGTTAGAAAAGGAAAAAAATGGCTTAAAAAGGGTTGGAATTTGATCAAAATGGGTGAGAAAAGGAAAATCAAAAAGGGATTCCAAATACGTAAAAAAGGGCAAAAAATGGGATAGAAATGGGTTCTTGGTTGAAAAAGGGCAAAAGAAGGCTTGAAATGGGTTAGTAATCAGCAAATATGGTTTAGAAAAGGCAAAAAAAGAACGACTTAATAGGAGTTCGAAATGGGGAAAAAAAAGGCAAAAATGGGGAGAAAAGGAAAAAACACCTGCTAAAAATTGCTAGAAATTGAAAAAATGGGTTAGAAAAGGAAAAAATGGCTTTAAAAGGGTTAGAAATTGAAAAGAAATGTGAAAAAAAGGAAAAAAAATGGCTTGAAAATGGTTGGAATTTGAAAAAAATGGGTTAGAAAAGGAAACCAAAAAAGGGATTCAAAAATACTTAGAAAAGGGCAAAAATGGGATAGAAATGGGCTACTTGGTTGAAAAAGAACAAAAGAAGACTTGAAATGGGTTAGAAATCAGCAAATACGGTTCAGAAAAGGCAGAAAAGAAGGACTTAACAGGAGTTAGAAAAAAAAAACCACTTAAAACGACTTAGAAAAGGGCAAAAATGGAGGAGAAAAAGGAAAAAACACCTGCTAAAAATTGCTAGAAATTGAAAAAATGGTTTAGAAAAGGAAATAATGGCTTTAAAAGGCTTGGAAACTGGAAAAAATGTGTTAGAAAAGGAAAAAAAGGCTTCAAAAGGGTTAGGGATAGAGAAAAATAGGTTAGAAAAGGAAAAAAAAGGCTTCAAAAGAGTTTAGAGATTGAGAAAAATGGGTTAGAAAAAGAAAAAATGGCTTCAAAAGGGTTAGTGATTGCGAAAAATGGGTTAGAAAAGGAAATAAAAAAAAAAACCTGAAACAACATAGAAATATGCAAAAAAGGGTTAGAAAAGGAAAAAAAAAAGGCTTAAAAAGGGTTGGAATTTGACAAAAATGGCTTAGAAAAGGTAATCAAAAAAGGATTCCAAATACTTAAAAAAAGGGCAAAAAAGGGATAGAAATGGGTTCTTGGTCGAAAAAGGGCAAAGGAAGGATTGAAATGGGTTAGAAATCAGCAAATATGGTTTAGAAAAGGCAAAAAAGAACGACTTAACAGGAGTTTGAAATGGAAAAAAACACTTAAAACGACTTAGAAAAGGGCAAAAATGGGGTAGGGAAAAAAAAAACCACCTGCTAAAAATTGCTAGAAATTGAAGAAAAAAGGATTACAAAAGGAAAAAAATGGCTTAAAAAGTGTTGGAAACTGGAAAAAAATGTGTTAGAAAAGGAAAAAAAAGGCTTCAAAAGGGTTAGGGATAGAGAAAAATGGGTTAGAAAAAGAAAAAATTGCTTCAAAAGGGTTAGAGAATGAGAAAAATGTGTTAGAAAAGGGAATAAAAAAAAAACTGAACAACATAGAAATAAGCAAAAATGGGTTAGAAAAGGAAAAAAAAAAGGCTTAAAAAGGGTTGGAATTTGACAAAAATGCTTAGAAAAGGTAATCAAAAAAGTATTCCAAATACTTAAAAAAAGGGCAAAAATGGGATAGAAATGGGTTCTTGGTTGAGAAAGGGCAAAGGAAGGATTGAAATGGGTTAGAAATCAGCAAATATGGTTTAGAAAAGCCAAAAAAGAACGACTTAACAGGCGTTCGAAATGGGAAAAAAAAACACTTAAAACGAGTTAGAAAAGGGCAAAAATGGGTTAGGAAAAAGAAAACACCTCCTTAAAATTCCTAGAAATTGAAAAAAAAAATTAGAAAAGGAAAAAAATGGCTTAAAAAGTGTTGAAAACTGGAAAAAATGGGTTAGAAAAGGAAAAAAAATGGCTTCAAAAGGGTTGGGATTTGAGAAAAATGGTTCGGAAAGAAAAAATGGCTTTAAAAGGGTTGGAATTTTGAGTAAAATGGGTTAGAAAAGGAAAAAAATGGCTTTAAAAGGGTTGGAATTTGACCAAAATGGGTGAGAAAAGGAAATCAAAAAGGGATTCCAAATACTTAAAAAAGGGCAAAAAAACGGGAGAGAAATGGGTTCTTGGTTGAAAAAGGGCAAAAGAAGGCGTGAAATGGGTTAGAAATCAGCAAATATGGTTTAGAAAAGGCAAAAAAGAAACGACTTAACGGGAGTTCGAAATGGGAAAAGAAGCACTTAAAACGACTTAGAAAAAGGCAAAAATGGGTTAGGAAAAAAAAAAAAACACCAGCTAAAAATTCCTAGAAATTGAAAAAAAAAAAGATTAGAAAAGGAAAAAATTGCTTAAAAAGTGTTGAAAACTGGAAAAAATGGGTTAGAAAAGGAAAAAATGGCTTCAAAAGGGTTTGAATTTGAGAAAAATGGGTTAGAAAAGGAAAAAAATGGCTTAAAAAGGGTTGGAATTTGATCAAAATGGGTGAGAAAAGGAAATCAAAAAGGGATTCCAAATACGTAAAAAAGGGCAAAAAATGGGATAGAAATGGGTTCTTGGTTGAAAAAGGGCAAAAGAAGGCTTGAAATGGGTTAGTAATCAGCAAATATGGTTTAGAAAAGGCAAAAAAGAACGACTTAATAGGAGTTCGAAATGGGGAAAAAAAGGCAAAAATGGGGGAGAAAAGGAAAAAACACCTGCTAAAAATTGCTAGAAATTGAAAAAATGGGTTAGAAAAGGAAAAAATGGCTTTAAAAGGGTTAGAAATTGAAAAGAAATGTGAAAAAAAAGGAAAAAAAATGGCTTGAAAATGGTTGGAATTTGAAAAAAATGGGTTAGAAAAGGAAACCAAAAAAGGGATTCAAAAATACTTAGAAAAGGGCAAAAATGGGATAGAAATGGGCTACTTGGTTGAAAAAGAACAAAAGAAGACTTGAAATGGGTTAGAAATCAGCAAATACGGTTCAGAAAAGGCAGAAAAGAAGGACTTAACAGGAGTTAGAAAAAAAAACCACTTAAAACGACTTAGAAAAGGGCAAAAATGGAGGAGAAAAGGAAAAAACACCTGCTAAAAATTGCTAGAAATTGAAAAAATGGTTAGAAAAGGAAATAATGGCTTTAAAAGGCTTGGAAACTGGAAAAAATGTGTTAGAAAAGGAAAAAAAGGCTTCAAAAGGGTTAGGGATAGAGAAAAATAGGTTAGAAAAGGAAAAAAAAAGGCTTCAAAAGAGTTAGAGATTGAGAAAAATGGGTTAGAAAAAGAAAAAATGGCTTCAAAAGGGTTAGTGATTGCGAAAAATGGGTTAGAAAAGGAAATAAAAAAAAAACCTGAAACAACATAGAAATATGCAAAAAAGGGTTAGAAAAGGAAAAAAAAAAGGCTTAAAAAGGGTTGGAATTTGACAAAAATGGCTTAGAAAAGGTAATCAAAAAAGGATTCCAAATACTTAAAAAAAGGGCAAAAAAGGGATAGAAATGGGTTCTTGGTCGAAAAAGGGCAAAGGAAGGATTGAAATGGGTTAGAAATCAGCAAATATGGTTTAGAAAAGGCAAAAAAGAACGACTTAACAGGAGTTTGAAATGGGAAAAAAACACTTAAAACGACTTAGAAAAGGGCAAAAATGGGGTAGGGAAAAAAAAAAACCACCTGCTAAAAATTGCTAGAAATTGAAAAAAAAAGGATTACAAAGGAAAAAAATGGCTTAAAAAGTGTTGGAAACTGGAAAAAAATGTGTTAGAAAAGGAAAAAAAGGCTTCAAAAGGGTTAGGGATAGAGAAAAATGGGTTAGAAAAAGAAAAAATTGCTTCAAAAGGGTTAGAGAATGAGAAAAATGTGTTAGAAAAGGGAATAAAAAAAAAACTGAAACAACATAGAAATAAGCAAAAATGGGTTAGAAAAGGAAAAAAAAAAGGCTTAAAAAGGTTGGAATTTGACAAAAATGGCTTAGAAAAGGTAATCAAAAAAGTATTCCAAATACTTAAAAAAGGGCAAAAATGGGATAGAAATGGGTTCTTGGTTGAGAAAGGGCAAAGGAAGGATTGAAATGGGTTAGAAATCAGCAAATATGGTTTAGAAAAGCCAAAAAAGAACGACTTAACAGGCGTTCGAAATGGGAAAAAAAACACTTAAAACGAGTTAGAAAAGGGCAAAAATGGGTTAGGAAAAAGAAAACACCTCCTTAAAATTCCTAGAAATTGAAAAAAAAAATTAGAAAAGGAAAAAAATGGCTTAAAAAGTGTTGAAAACTGGAAAAAATGGGTTAGAAAAGGAAAAAAAAATGGCTTCAAAAGGGTTGGGATTTGAGAAAAATGGGTTCGGAAAGAAAAAATGGCTTTAAAAGGGTTGGAATTTGAGTAAAATGGGTTAGAAAAGGAAAAAAATGGCTTTAAAAGGGTTGGAATTTGACCAAAATGGGTGAGAAAAGGAAATCAAAAAGGGATTCCAAATACTTAAAAAAGGGCAAAAAAACGGGAGAGAAATGGGTTCTTGGTTGAAAAAGGGCAAAAGAAGGCGTGAAATGGGTTAGAAATCAGCAAATATGGTTTAGAAAAGGCAAAAAAGAACGACTTAACGGGAGTTCGAAATGGGAAAAGAAGCACTTAAAACGACTTAGAAAAAGGCAAAAATGGGTTAGGAAAAAAAAAAAACACCAGCTAAAAATTCCTAGAAATTGAAAAAAAAAAAGATTAGAAAAGGAAAAAATTGCTTAAAAAGTGTTGAAAACTGGAAAAAAATGGGTTAGAAAAGGAAAAAATGGCTTCAAAAAGGGTTTGAATTTGAGAAAAATGGGTTAGAAAAGGAAAAAAATGGCTTAAAAAGGGTTGGAATTTGATCAAAATGGGTGAGAAAAGGAAATCAAAAAGGGATTCCAAATACGTAAAAAAGGGCAAAAAATGGGATAGAAATGGGTTCTTGGTTGAAAAAGGGCAAAAGAAGGCTTGAAATGGGTTAGTAATCAGCAAATATGGTTTAGAAAAGGCAAAAAAAGAACGACTTAATAGGAGTTCGAAATGGGGAAAAAAAAGGCAAAAAATGGGGGAGAAAAGGAAAAACACCTGCTAAAAATTGCTAGAAATTGAAAAAATGGCTTAGAAAAGGAAAAAATGGCTTTAAAAGGGTTAGAAATTGAAAAGAAATGTGAAAAAAAGGAAAAAAAATGGCTTGAAAATGGTTGGAATTTGAAAAAAATGGGTTAGAAAAGGAAACCAAAAAGGGATTCAAAAATACTTAGAAAAGGGCAAAAATGGGATAGAAATGGGCTACTTGGTTGTAAAAGAACAAAAGAAGACTTGAAATGGGTTAGAAATCAGCAAATACGGTTCAGAAAAGGCAGAAAAGAAGGACTTAACAGGAGTTAGAAAAAAAACCACTTAAAACGACTTAGAAAAGGGCAAAAATGGAGGAGAAAAGGAAAAAACACCTGCTAAAAATTGCTAGAAATTGAAAAATGGTTTAGAAAAGGAAATAATGGCTTTAAAAGGCTTGGAAACTGGAAAAAATGGGTTAGAAAAGGAAAAAAAAGGCTTCAAAAGGGTTAGGGATAGAGAAAAAA